>NC_136796.1:47555077-47582577 GCF_951216825.1 Electrona antarctica
ATATCAGATCTACAAGCTCACAATGTGTCACAACATGAAGAAATATTAGATCTACAAGCTCACAATGCGTCACAACATGAATACATATCAGATCTACAAGCTCACAATGTGTCACAACATGAAGAAATATCAGATCTACAAGCTCACAATGTGTCACAACATGGAGAAATATCAGATCTACAAGCTCACAATGTGTCACAACATGGATAAATATCAGATCTACAAGCTCACAATGCGTCACAACATGAATAAATATCAGATCTACAAGCTCACAATGTGTCACAACATGGAGAAATATCAGATCTACAAGCTCACAATGCGTCACAACATGAACAAATATCAGATCTACAAGCTCACAATGCGCATCACAACAAAGCCAAACGATCCCCCCAGAATAAAATAGGCTCTCTGGGGTGGTTAACATTCTTAACCAAATTCCAATTCCCAAAATCTCTGCCTCTCACTCACTCACGCCAGAATGTTATGGTGAAATTGGTGACCTGCTGAAATACGTGACCATCTTGTGGACTTCACATAACTTACATGGAGGTCTTTAAATACGTGGCCTGAATACCGCTAGGTTGAACTCTGATAATAAACAAACCACAATGATTTACATTCAGACACTGATGTTATGTGATGTCTACACGATTGTCACATATTTCAGCAGGTCACCAATTCCACCGTAACACCTCCATGCTGGAGTGAGTGAGTGGCAGAGATTATGGCTATTGGAATTCAGCTAAAGGGACAGTTTACCCCCAAAATGACTTTTTGTCTATGGACTACTCTCCCCATGGAGACTTGAATCCATGGTTATTTTATTGTTTGTTTGTTTTCGTCACATTCCTAAACCAATCATTTGATGAGAAGCAGCGGTTCCGGTAGGAGACACAAAATAGTCTCCTTTGTGTCTCCATAAGTTATTTTAATGCTATCCCTTTAACCCATTTAGACCTGAGAACGATTCTACAAATGTCTTCTAAATCCTGACAGTTTTCTGAAAAACCCTATGTTTCTATGTCAACATTTTCATGTCAAGGACCACCAAAAATATATGTAATTGGCCGCCGACCCCCATCTGAGAAAATGTTTTGTTCCAGTGACCACCCAGAGGCAAAGATTTGAGTTAAAAATGTTCGCTCTGAAAGAATATATTCAAAGATTTGCGCCACATTTTCACGATTTTTCAAAAATTGCAGACCTACAAGCGCGGCGCTACGAGCTAATGCTTAAAACACCAAGAGGGGTTCTTGCCCAAAATGGGTTAACACCAGACTAGAGAGATTATTGCTATAGTGAATGGTTTAAAATCACTTACCCTGCAATAATCTTTATGCTACACCAGACTAGAGAGATTATTGCTATAGTGAATGGTTTAAAATCACTTACCCTGCAATAATCTTTATGCTTTGATCCGACGTGGCAAAAACAAAATGGCGTCCAGACGCTTCAGTTGACTGTGAATCAACACACTTACAGTTCTGTCATACTGGAGGTGGTGTTGTTGCAACAAGAACCTATGAATGATGACACCATGTGATACATTGACCTGCAACCAGCACACACACACACACACACACACACACACACACACACACACACACACACACACACACACACACACACACACACACACACACACACACACACACACACACACACACACACACACAGTCACTGTGCAGGTCAATGTTTAACTAAGTCATAAATAAGATTTGACACCATGATAACTCGTTCCTGTTCTCACCCCACAGACTCTAGACTGCAGGGTATCCAAAGTGCAGACGGCCCGCGGCTTCATACCTGAACTGTATTATGAACGGACTGTCCAACAGTATGGGACATTTTTGGGACATTTTTACATTGAAGTTTTGTATTTGCTGATTTGTATTTCTGTTTTGCATAGATGTGTGTATTTGTATGTCTTTATAAATGTCTTGATGAATTGAAAACGGAGGACCCTGATGTAAACAAGTCTTCAGAGTGCTTTTTCTGTTTTTATCCTCATAGCAGTTTTTGTATTGACCTGTACTTTCTTTGAAATGTACCCATTATACAAACTGTTAATAACATTTTCAATCAATCAATCAATCAATCAATCAATCAATCAATCAATCAATCAACCTGGGTATTTCCCAGGGTATAACCAGTAAGACGCCTAAGGGCGAGAAGCGACCTCCCCTAAAGTGCCTCCTGGGCGGAAACTACAGGCTGTTTTGTCCAGCTTTTAGTGTATGTAACGCAACACAACACAACACAAATATTAAATGCCATTGACAATGAATGGACCATTTTGAGTGTTTGTGTAAACACAAACATTGCATAACACAAACATTGATAAGGTGAGGACGTAAATTGTGATTGGCTGGCATGAGATGATGTATGATGATACCGTAAGAGCGCCCCTCACTTCACATGGGTGTGATTTTATTTTAAATTCAAATCCAAAGTTCACACACTTCTAGTGGTCAGAGGCCAAATAACCAATATGAAGGTTGTTCACAGACACTTGTTTGGGGGTTAGGAACACATTTCTGAGACATTTGGACCTTTACAAGAAATGTCCCATAGGGAAATTGACAAATAGGTTTTAACGTCAAACAAAGACCATTATCTATTGAACCAAACATCAGAGAAATATGACACTCGCAGCTTTAGAAGCACCTGATCCATACTTTCTTTTCATGTAAGCTAAGCCTAGTGATAGTTAGTGTTACCCAGAGAAATATGACCTTTGGTCACTTTATGACCATGTGCTTGTTGTCCATAATGGGCGGCGGTGGCTCAGGGGTAGAGTGGCTGGATGGTAACCGCAAGGTTGCCTGTTCGAACCCCGGCTCCCCCAGAGTTAGTGTCGAAGTGTCCTTGAGCAAGACACTGAACCCCTAATTGCTCCCGATGTGCTGGCTAGTGCCTTGCATGGTTTCTGCCGCCATCGGTGTATGAATGTGTGTGTGAATGGGTGAATTGATGCACAATCTATGTAAAGCGCCTTGGATAAAGGCGCTATATAAATGCACCATTTACCATAATCCATACGAAAGTCCATACGAAATCACACTGGCATCGGGTGTGTCTTTGAAAGGCCTTTCTTAGTGTACCGGTATGTGGTTCAGTGCTGACACAAATAAAACCCTTTGAATCATGTCAACATTGCAATGGACAGATCATGCTAAGGCCCAGGCCACACGTCTATTATATATCACTGTTAACTACTTTAAAACATATGTTGCATCAACTGCAGCGAGGAAAGGCTCTGCTCTGCTGCATCCAAATATATCAGCCTACTGTGCGGATGATTTCATTTGTTTTGGTGCCGAGTGCGAAGCTTGAACAATAGGTTAATTGCGGACCGCTACAGATAAACTGTGGATATTAACCTACCAATAAAGGACCCAGGCCAAATGCCATTGCGCAGTACATGTCTATGCGTGGTGTGTGCATAGCCGCATGCAGGCCCGGTTCTTCCTACAGGCCGACGAAGCAACGGCTTCGAGCGCCACGGGGGAGGGGCGCGAAAAAAAAAGAAAAAAAAGAAACTTTTTTTTTTTTTTTTTACTTTTTTTTTTTTTTTTTTTTTTACTCTGTCCCAACTCTGTCTGCCCAGTGTCCCCCCAGTGCCCCCCCAGTGCCTCCCCAGTGCCTCCCCAGTGCCTCCCCAGTGTCTCCCCAGTGCCAGTGTCCCGCCAGTGCCTCCACAGAGCCTCCCCAGTGTCCCCACAGTGCCTCCCCAATGGACCCCCAGTGCCCCACAGTGTCCCCACTGTCCCCCCAGTGCCTCCACAGTGTCTCCTCAATTTTTGGGACAGAGTAAAAAAAAAAAAACTTTTTTTATTTTTTATTTTTTGAGGGGGGGGGGGGGGGGGGGGGGGGGGGGGGCGCCGCGAAAAATCCTGCTTGGGGCGCCAGATTGCTCAGGACCGGCCCTGGCCGCATGTGAAACTATATTCTCGTGCTGTATTTTGCTCTCCATGTCAAGGTCATGGTCATGAAGGAGAGAGAGAGGGTGCAGAGAGAGAGAGAGAGAGAGAGAGAGGGTGCAGAGAGAGAGAGAGAGGGTGCAGAGAGAGAGAGAGGTGTGAATGCAATCGCATATAGTGTGGTTGGTGAGAAGAAAGTATACAGTGAGTGGGTCGCCGTGTGCATATATGCACATGGTCTCTCTCCTGTTCAGGTAATAAAGGGCGCACCCTTGACTGCATTCCGCCTGCATGCCGACAATGTGCGCACGTGAACTTTTATTAGCCTACATTATAACGTGACATGTGTTATACACCTGGAAAATATAGCCACTCTACAAGCTCACAACTGGTTGTGGACGCGACACTTCTATAGGTCTGACTCTGCTATTATTTTCTGTGCAGGACTTGCCAAGTCGCCAGAGCAATGGTATAGTGTCTATCATTTTTTAATTATATGGAGAGAAAAGTCGAGAGTCGGGATTTGGAGATGTACACACATATTGCATGTGACATGCTGACAGACAATGAAAGAAACATGTTCCACTTCCACTCACAATTTAGGTGGCTTTTAAAATGCGGTACTTATTCCTTCATTCAAAAATATGTGTAAATATAAAATCAAATATAATATTTTATCCTGTGTTCAATGCGTTTCTGTTTGTGTGTGGACTTTTCTAAAATGGAGGACGAAAATATCCGTTTTGCAAAAGATCCATGTACGTATAGCCTGGGCCTAAGGGTTAAAATCTGGTTAACTAGCTTGTGCTGCACACCTGCTGCTCATTCCTGATTGCAAATGTTGCTCCGCCCAACACCCCTATAAAAGTGTGAGAGCCCCACACTCCTGCTTTTTCATTAATTTGCTCGCTCAGTCAGTGGAGCACAGAACAGCATGTCCTGTTACACTCATGCTATTATAAGTTTAGTGGTTTTTAGTTTGGGGGAGTGGTTAGAATGGTCCTATGTGGGACTTGCCTAGCTCCTCTCCTTTCTTTTCTTTTTCAGTTTGGCTGATATATCCAGTCACTTTTGGTTATTTTTCTTTCTTGATTGACTCCTGAGTTTAATTCTACTCTCAAATTAGTCATTCTGTCCTCATCCACTTATTTCCTCAGTGGATTGACCGATCTGAAGTGCATGGCATGAGAGCTAGTTCACCAAGACATATTTTTCACTCTGCTCAAATTAATTCCATGAAATCCATTTATTAGCATTTTCTGAAAACTCACTCAAGATTGCAGTGGGAGTGATTCAGAGCAGTGTCAGGGTTAAGTCATTGGCAGGTGTTGTCTAATTGTGCTGTCTACAATGCCTTCAGTCATTCTTCTCAAACTTTAGTGCCAAGGAATATATGAAATATGTGGACCCCATCTGAAGATGATTTGTGCCAGGGACCCCCCAGAAGAGAAGATGAAAGAGGCAATATCCAACATAGTTGATGAAAAAACAAAACAATACTTGATCTACAAGCTTGCAGTGCAGCGCTGTGCGTACAATGGCTATTTTTTCAGAACCCGTCTGTTCTAAATAGTTTTCTGAAAAACATATGCTGCTATATATTTATATATAGCTAAAATCCCAAAAGACAGATGGTTGAATGGGTTAAAGTAGTATGCTGGACCAGTGTGGTCAAAGTCTGGAAGAATGTTTCTTCTGTCCATTTTATCAAATAATTTGCTGTGGATGATAAAATCATGTGATTGTTTTATTCAGCATGGTTTAAGCAGCTATTCCACCCACTGTAGTTAGCAGAGCAGTGTGTTGGACATGTCACAGCATGGTTTAAGCGGCTATTCCACCCACTGTAGTTAGCAGAGCAGTGTGTTGGACATGTCACAGCATGGTTTAAGCAGCTATTCCACCCACTGTAGTTAGCAGAGCAGTGTGTTGGACATGTCACAGCATGGTTTAAGCAGCTATTCCACCCACTGTAGTTAGCAGAGCAGTGTGTTGGACATGTCACAGCATGGTTTAAGCAGCTATTCCACCCACTGTAGTTAGCAGAGCAGTGTGTTGGACATGTCACAGCATGGTTTAAGCAGCTATTCCACCCACTGTAGTTAGCAGAGCAGTGTGTTGGACATGTCACAGCATGGTTTAAGCGGCTATTCCACCCACTGTAGTTAGCAGAGCAGTGTGTTGGACATGTCACAGCATGGTTTAAGCAGCTATTCCACCCACTGTAGTTAGCAGAGCAGTGTGTTGGACATGTCACAGCATGGTTTAAGCAGCTATTCCACCCACTGTAGTTAGCAGAGCAGTGTGTTGGACATGTCACAGCATGGTTTAAGCAGCTATTCCACCCACTGTAGTTGGCAGAGCAGTGTGTTGGACATGTCACAGCATGGTTTAAGCAGCTATTCCACCCACTGTAGTTGGCAGAGCAGTGTGTTGGACATGTCACAGCATGGTTTAAGCAGCTATTCCACCCACTGTAGTTAGCAGAGCAGTGTGTTGGACATGTCACAATCAACACAACATCATTGTGGTCATTTTAGTCTGGGGGGGACAGACCATAGATATGAAACAAATAGATGCCTCATTGGCTGCTGCAGTTCGTTGGAGCCGTGTGTGTTGACGGGAGGGCGGAAGAATTTACACTGGTACGCCGGAAGAGTGGACGGAACACTACGTCACGCTGCCACTCAAGTGACTACTGGCCAATCACAGCGCCTCTTTTCCGGGACTTGCCCGGACATGCGCCTTGCTTCCGCCGCGGGGCTTCGCAAGGAATCTCGGGATTGTTTTGCCCTCCCTTGAGCACATACGCTCCACAGCCGAAAGGGGCGTCTACCTTTATATGTCTATGGGACAGACTATAGCAACTACTCTAAAGAGAAACATCGTGGATAGTCACTCTTAAAGCAACATTTGCTGGTCTGAATGATGACATTGACATATCTCCCTTTCTTTAAAATATCTTATATCTTACATTATTGTTGAGTTATTGATGGTGACTTCTCTCTAGTCTCCCCAACAACAGGCTACTCAGCCGGATACAGGCTTTAGTTCCGACATACTATTGGTCTGACAGTCATTAGACCGACACCCTACCCTAAACCCTAACCTAACCCTAACCGCAAGCACAGCACAACACATACATGTCGGACCAACGCATTGTCGGGAGCGACGGGTGATTTCCATGTGTCGGTTCTGCGTGTGCATCCCACTCAGCCACAGTGTTGTTTTGTCCACTAAACATATGACAGAAAATGTTAGTCGACTACCCCTTCTCACTGATTAAACTAAATTAAAGAAATAAGCCACAAGAGGTCTCAGGTTACCATGGATTTTACCATGGGTGAGAGGCGTGGTGAGTGTCTCCAACTCCAACCCTATAGCAGATTTTCTGAAATAGTGGATCATCAAGCTCAGCTTGTAGATCTGCTATTTTCAGCATGCAACCAAGTGTAAAATCAGCCATTCCGACACTAAAATCTTGCGATATTTAGTCAAATAAAAACACTGAAACATTTTAGATGACTAAAAGTCAATTACATTTTACTCAAGACTATGACTAAAACTAAAATGTGCCAAAATATGTCAAATCAACACTGCTCAGCCAATATGTAATTCTTTTTTATTATATCTACATTTATACTGTGGTTCTATTTTAGCTATCTCTATTTTTCTGTCTTCCATTTAGGCTCTGTATTTCATCCTAATGTATTGTTTTTCTATGATGCAGTTCTCTATTGGGGTATAATCTATTTAAGCACACACTCAAGTGCATTTGTTCTGATTATGACTTGGTGTTGTCATGTGATTGTGGGCACTGTGTTGCGGATTTCAACCTGTGTTTCTGCCATTGCATGGCAGGCACCCAGAATTATAAATCATAGAAGTAATTTTTAATAACTACATCTATCTTTTTAATAGCCATGATTCTTGTCATCAAACCCATGACTGATGGTCTGAAACATTCCTGCTCTCTGAGTGACATCCCAGCAAGCACAATGACGTCGTGATGACGTTATGATAACATCCTCCAGTGACGTTCAGGACTAAGCCAGATCACAGCTCATATGGGGATGATCTTTATGTCACCGTTTGTTTTACATCATCATTACATCATCTAATCATAGCAACATGAGTTAGACTTTATATTAGAGTTTAGATTAATAGAGGTTACACGTAAAACATACCTGTATGTATGTAAGTTTGAGTTGTTGTATTGTCAGGGAAAAAAAGATACGTAATGTGCCCTTATTGGCTATTGATGATATATTGGGTGAGTAAAATGTACTGTGTTCGGTGCAATGCGATCGGGTCGGTTGGGTATGTATGTCAGCAGAAAAATACTTGTCTCTTCAATGCTCCTCAATGTTGTAAGATGATAAGAGCGCCCCTCACTTCACACGTGATTTTTGTATAATAAGGTGGTTTGTTACATGATAGAGATCCATAGTTAATTGATGGTGTTCTGGCCCACAATGAAAAATCACACCTGTGCGAAGTGAGGGGCGCAGCGAGGGTAGTATCACCCCGATGACATCTTGTCATTTACTACCCTAAACAAACATAGATTTAATAGATAGACCCTAAATGTCCATATATTTGGCTGGCAACAGGGAATTTATAATTAGGCTGTAATCAAATATTAAAAGTCCATAGACTTTGCTTGAGGCCAAACTTACTTCGTAACCCTAGCTGTGGCCTATCCTGAACGTCACCAAAGGACGTCATCACAACATCTTTCAGTGACGTCCACGACTAGGCCAGACAAAGGCCCATTATGGGATGATATGGACGTCATTGCCAGGTCATCTTTGTGGTGACCTCAAACAGCCCCTTATTGGCCTACGGCTAGCGTGGGTGATGAAAAAGCCGTTCATATGACGTTCATATGACGTCCTGTAATACTTTTACTTTTACTCCTCTACATCTCAGAGCCAAAATGTGTACTTTTACTCCACTATTATTAGCTACTATTACTTTGGAGATTTTAATTTTGATTAGTACTTTCGGCCATTTGAAAATAGCAGATCTACACGCTCAAGCTCACAATTATGTAGAGCCTATGGACAATCACAATCAGTTGGAATAATACATTTTGATGTGGCATAATTAAACGTATTGTTGATATGGCACACTAACAACAAAATGTAAACATGGCACCTTCATCTCAGAAAAGTAGCAGACACCTGATCTAAACGGCTTCTGTATCCATACTGGCCGTAGGCTAATACGCGGTTGTTTGAGGTCACCACATGGGCCTGGATCTGGCCTACTCATGGACGTCACTGAAAAACGTCATGTTGACATTGTGATGACGTCCTTCGGTGACGTTCAGGACTAGGACGTGTTGAGCAGGACGTCATATGAACGGCTTTTTCATCACCCACGCTAGCCGTAGGCCAATAAGGGGCTGTTTGAGGTCACCACAAAGATGACCTGGCAATGACGTCCATATCATCCCATAATGGGCCTTTGTCTGGCCTAGTCGTGGACGTCACTGAAAGACGTTGTGATGACGTCCTTTGGTGACGTTCAGGATAGGCCAGATCACAGCTAATAGGGTTACGAAGTAAGTTTGGCCTCAAGCAAAGTCTATGGACTTTAAATATGTGTGTACAGCCTAATTATACCTTCCCTGTTGCCAGCCAAATATATGGACGTTAATGTTTGTTTAGGGTAGTAAATGACCATATGTCATCGGGGTGATATAAATACTGCCCTCGCTGCGCCCCTCACAAGCTCACAATGCGTTGCGATGCATTGTGAGCTTGTAGATCTAGATTTTGAACACATTTTGAACTTGTGAAATTCTGCAATATAACCCCTTTTACTTGTAGTGCTTTAATTACATGCCCATACTTTTGTACTTTTACAGTAGGCTACTTGAGTATAACATTTGAGTACTTTTTCCACCACTGAAGGCACCAAAACTGATAAGCCCAATATACAACTGTTAAAATGCTCATCTACATATCAATGATTCAGTCAAACTGCAGTACAACAGGATTTATTAATCAATTGTCATCACTTAAGACGATGGGGTGTCGTAGGCTGAGTTGTTGGCTACAGATCGTTTGTTGTATCCCCCACCACCAGACCTCCCAGGGGCATGTTTTAAATAGTCTGCAACGATCGTGGTGATGTTGCTCACCGTTTCCGTTCGGTCCCAGCGGCTCACTGCCTCTAAAATTTAAAATAATTAACACTGTCAGAAATGCAAAACATCACATAAAAATATATATTTATACTGTATATCAATTGTAATTACCTATAACAGCACTGAAGAGAGCCGTGGGACCGAAGGCCATCTTAATGCCTGTCCCCCTCATGTTCATGGCTGACATTAGACTGTTAGTAAATAATCTGAAATGGTAAACAGAACCAATATGTAGAAGGACCCCCACAAGAACTGAAAAAGTTAAGATAAAGATAATGAACAAGTTTAGAAACTTTCCACAACAGAAAGTGTAATTAAGAATGAAGCTGCACTTGTACATTTAGGCTTACCTCCCCTAGCCTTGCTAATTTTTGCCAAGGCAGGGTTCTGTGCACTGGCAGGTGTGGGTATTTCAATGTCCCTACTTTCCTGTGACATGTAGTCCCGTGCTTCATTAAGAGAAGTAAAAACATGTCACCCCTGAATCCTCCAGTTGAAATGTCTCAACCCTTCAGTGTCAATAGTGCAATGTGACAAATCTTACTTTAATTGTATATTCCTGCCTCATTTGGTGTGTCTGTAAAGACAATGGAATCACATTAGAATATGCATGACATCGGAAAAAATAGGCCTACATTATCCCAAATTCCTCCATACTAAAAGTGAAATGCTAAAGGTTACCATCTTGATGTACCACTGAGGAGTCCTCCATCTCCTCGTCAGCACTGCAGGCAGAACTCTCCACCACTTCAAAATATAAGGAAGAGAGGACCAGCTTAAAAATCACTTATCTTGTAAATGTTTTCTCACAATGTAATCAGAGTACTAAACTGACAACTCACCGTGGTTGTTTTTTTGGACTGCCTTTTTTTTAGGCTGGGGCTTTGGTTCATCTGTAAAGACACAATTTGTGCGACATTATTACATTCAGTTTTCATTTTTATTCTTCGATTAAGAATAATGCAATTTACACTCACAACTTTTAAATATAGTTTTATGAAAATGTAATCAGATCCAAACTGCCAGTTTACCTTTGTTTTTCTTCACAGCTGCCTTCCTCCCTCGCCCAGGCTTTGATGCAACTGGTGTATCTGTAAAGACAATTTGTACCACAACAAACAGGACTCACATTAAAATATCCATGAAATCGGATTAACTTCTACAGTAGGCTTACTATATCCCAAATTCCTCCATACTAAAGGTTAATGCTAAAGGTTACCATCTTGATGTACCACTGAGGAGTCCTCCATCTCCTCGTCAGCACTGCAGGCAGAACTCTCCACCACTTCAAAATATAAGGAAGAGAGGACCAGCTTAAGAACACGAGGCCTGCCAGGAACATAGACACGTAGAATAGCGTACCGTGCCACACCCGGAAAAGCCGTTTTAACAGCGATGTATTATTTAATGCATGTTTTAATACGATCGTATCGTTGCTACCGTTCGTTAGCTCTGTTATGCTTCTGAGCCAATGGCCGCGGCCATTTTGAAGATGCGCGCGCATCCACTTACATCGCCTGCTCTGTTTTCAGACGGCTGTATCTCCAAAAGCGACATTGGAGGGGTCGCTTTGTCCCAGACAAGCGTTTTCAACGGCCTGTAGCAGGCGCTGTGATACTCGCGGTCCACTTTTTCCACCACCGACCGAGAGAACAAGCACCAGCTTCGTCAACACACACAGAATGGTTTCATAGTAAAATGCGATTACGGATATTTGGCTCTTCAAAGTAAGTGTCACGCGCGATAAAACCCTGGCAGGACGCGACGGAGGGATTCAATAATGGTAGCGGTAAATGGGTTAAAATCACTTAAGTTTAAATGTAAATAGTTTTACCACAATGTAATCAGACATTGACAAGATTTACCTTGTTTCTTTTTTTGGACTGCCTTTCTCACAGGCCTCTTGGGTTCTGTAAAGACATTAATGGGTAACATCATTAGATTAGATTAGTCCAATTACAATGATGCAATTCAGCAATTTACACACAGCTTTAAATGTAAATAGTTTTATGAAAATGTAATTAGATCCAAACCGCCAGTTTACCTTTGTTTTTCTTCAGAGCTGCAGCCTTCCTCCCTCGCCCAGGCTTAGATGCAACTGGTTACTATAAAGACAATTTGTGCCACAACAAACAGGAATCACATTAAAATATCCATGAAACCGGAATAACTTCTACAGTACTTTATTCCAAATTAATCCATATACTGGCTAGTGGCTATAGGTTACCATTCTGTTGAACCAGTGGGGGGTCCTCCAGTTGTTTGGATTTATCCAGCACTTAAATATATAAATGGGTTATTTTACATTCCATTAAATAATATACTCACACTTACGACTTTGAAAATATAAGACATCATAATCAGATACAAAACTGACTGACTTTACCTTTGTGTTTTAGCACAGCCTTCCTGACGGGCCTAGTCTTGCGTGCATCTGTAAAGACACATTGTGTCACATCATTAGATTCAGTCTCCAACGACCAGCTATGTGTGTCTCTATGCATGCATGTCTCCGTGTCGGAGTATGGACAGCTGCAACACTGCTGGGTGACCACTGAGTGGCACTGTTGAGCAGCCTACAGGCCCATTCACATTGACCACTATAACAATACAAGTATAACTAACAATAAAACTGTACCGTACAGTACAGTAACTGTCACAATAAAAGTATAGTTGCACCGCTCAATTCACACAGGTGTGATTTTAAGTTTTTGATTACAATAATGCAATTTACACCACAACTTTTAAATGTATATAGTTGTACGACAATGCAATCAGACTAGTAACAAAACTCTAAGTTTACCTTCGTTCATTTTTTGCACAGTAGGTGTAGTTTCACAGGACGGTGGCCCAGCCTTTTCTGTATCTGTTGCAACTGTAAAGACAAATCAAACAGGAATAACCAACTCCAACTCTCCCCGCAACAGGAACAGAGTACCAACTACCAAGGTCTTGACATCACTACCGCTAACCCTGGGCCATGAAGTATTCTTTCAATAATAGGGGAATCTTAGATAGAGTCATAATAACTGTACATTCTACAAATAATTAAATCAGGATGATTTTGTTCCTGCAGCCAGAACTGGACTTAAATGCTTACCTTTGCTTTCAGGCTCCACCAACTTAAATTTATTTGGCGGGGTTGGCGAAGCCATATTTATTTTTTCTGAACAAAGTACAATAGAGCTCCAGTTAGAACAACTACTGTGCAATAAAATGAAATTCACCTAGAACTATATGTAATCAACTTACTCCCCCCCCCCCCCCCCCCCCTTCCTCCAGTTCCACATCCGGGTCCTCCGGGTCCACATCTGCCAGGTCTGACAGAGACAATTGAAGACATTTATCAATGCTCTAAAATGTGGAAAAACTGCCTGCCTAAATAAACAGAAAGATTTACTCACTGTATTCATAGTGTGGATCCATCTGTTTCTGTGTCATGTTTCCACTTCGATTTGATTCCTCTGTCTGTATAGAAAAACAGTGGAGAGGTATTAGTACACATGACATCCGATTAAGATTAAAACAATTGAAATAATAATCACCAACTGCCCTTGTGCACCCAATACAATAGTTTATATTAGTGCAAAGGTTATGGTGACGTATGGACATTCATAATTTGATTTGACTTCATCCGAACCTTGTGCTTTGATGATGTGCTGGATGTTGCAAGTGGCAAACTTTAGGCTCTATGATGGCTTGTGATAATGTGTAAATGTATTTCCCCTTCTTTTTTCCTCCTTTGTTTTGGAATATATAACAAATAAAATAAAAGTATAAACAGCATCTTCTCTAAATTCAACTAGCCTATATAACATTTAAATAAACAGTCAGTCAGGCAAACAAGTTCTATGACTCCATGTCATGAAGAAGGGGGAAGTTCTATGACTCCATGTCATGAAGAAGGGGGAACACAGTTCTATGACTCCATGTCATGAAGAAGGGGGAACAAGTTCTATGACTCCATGTCATGAAGAAGGGGGAACACAGCATACCTTCTGAGTGAGTTCTATGACTCCATGTCATGAAGAAGGAGGAACACAGCATAGCCTTCTGAGTGAGTTCTATGACTCCATGTCATGAAGAAGGGGGAACACAGTTCTATGACTCCATGTCATGAAGAAGGAGGAACACAGTTCTATGACTCCATGTCATGAAGAAGGGGGAACACAGTTCTATGACTCCATGTCATGAAGAAGGGGAACACAGTGTTATGACTCCATGTCATGAAGAAGGGGAACACAGTTCTATGACTCCATGTCATGAAGAAGGAGGAACACAGTTCTATGACTCCATGTCATGAAGAAGGGGGAACACAGTTCTATGACTCCATGTCATGAAGAAGGGGGAACACAGTTCTATGAATCCATGTCATGAAGGAGGAGGAACACAGTTCTATGACTCCATGTCATGAAGAAGGGGGAACACAGTTCTATGACACCATGTCATGAAGAAGGGGAACACAGTTCTATGACTCCATGTCATGAAGAAGGGGAACACAGTTCTATGACTCCATGTCATGAAGAAGGAGGAACACAGTTCTATGACTCCATGTCATGAAGAAGGGGAACACAGCATAGCCTTCTGAGTGAGTTCTATGACTCCATGTCATGAAGAAGGGGGAACACAGTTCTATGACTCCATGTCATGAAGAAGGGGGAACACAGTTCTATGACTCCATGTCATGAAGAAGGGGAACACAGTTCTATGACTCCATGTCATGAAGAAGGGGAACACAGTTTTATGACTCCATGTCATGAAGAAGGGGAACACAGTTCTATGACTCCATGTCATGAAGAAGGAGGAACACAGTTCTATGACTCCATGTCATGAAGAAGGGGGAACACAGTTCTATGACTCCATGTCATGAAGAAGGGGGAACACAGTTCTATGAATCCATGTCATGAAGAAGGGGAACACAGTTCTATGACTCCATGTCATGAAGGAGGAGGAACACAGTTCTATGACCATGTCATGAAGAAGGGGGAACACAGTTCTATGACTCCATGTCATGAAGAAGGGGAACACAGTTCTATGACTCCATGTCATGAAGAAGGGGAACACAGTTCTATGACTCCATGTCATGAAGAAGGAGGAACACAGTTCTATGACTCCATGTCATGAAGAAGGGGGAACACAGTTCTATGACTCCATGTCATGAAGAAGGGGAACACAGTTCTATGACTCCATGTCATGAAGAAGGGGAACACAGTTTTATGACTCCATGTCATGAAGAAGGGGAACACAGTTCTATGACTCCATGTCATGAAGAAGGAGGAACACAGTTCTATGACTCCATGTCATGAAGAAGGGGGAACACAGTTCTATGACTCCATGTCATGAAGAAGGGGGAACACAGTTCTATGAATCCATGTCATGAAGAAGGGGAACACAGTTCTATGACTCCATGTCATGAAGGAGGAGGAACACAGTTCTATGACTCCATGTCATGAAGAAGGGGGAACACAGTTCTATGACTCCATGTCATGAAGAAGGGGAACACAGTTCTATGACTCCATGTCATGAAGAAGGGGAACACAGTTCTATGACTCCATGTCATGAAGAAGGAGGAACACAGTTCTATGACTCCATGTCATGAAGAAGGGGAACACAGTTCTATGACTCCATGTCATGAAGAAGGGGGAGGTTCTATGACTCCATGTCATGAAGAAGGAGGAACACAGTTCTATGACTCCATGTCATGAAGAAGGAGGAACACAGTTCTATGACTCCATGTCATGAAGAAGGGGAACACAGTTCTATGACTCCATGTCATGAAGAAGGGGGAAGTTCTATGACTCCATGTCATGAAGAAGGGGGACACAGTTCTATGACTCCATGTCATGAAGAAGGGGGAACACAGTTCTATGACTCCATGTCATGAAGAAGGGAGAACACAGTTCTATGACTCCATGTCATGAAGAAGGGGGAAGTTCTATGACTCCATGTCATGAAGAAGGGGGAACACAGTTCTATGACTCCATGTCATGAAGAAGGGGGAACACAGTTCTATGACTCCATGTCATGAAGAAGGGGGAACACAGTTCTATGACTCCATGTCATGAAGAAGGGGGAACACAGTTCTATGACTCCATGTCATGAAGAAGGGGAACACAGTTCTATGACTCCATGTCATGAAGAAGGGGAACACAGTTCTATGACTCCATGTCACGAAGAAGGGGGAACACAGTTCTATGACTCCATGTCATGAAGAAGGGGAACACAGTTCTATGACTCCATGTCATGAAGAAGGGGGAACACAGTTCTATGACTCCATGTCATGAAGAAGGGGGAACACAGTTCTATGACTCCATGTCATGAAGAAGGGGGAACACAGTTCTATGACTCCATGTCATGAAGAAGGGGAACACAGTTCTATGACTCCATGCCATGAAGAAGGGGAACACAGTTCTATGACTGCATGTCATGAAGAAGGGGAACACAGTTCTATGACTCCATGTCATGAAGAAGGGGAACACAGTTCTATGACTCCATGTCATGAAGAAGGGGGAACACAGTTCTATGACTCCATGTCATGAAGAAGGGGAACACAGTTCTATGACTCCATGTCATGAAGAAGGGGGAACACAGTTCTATGACTCCATGTCATGAAGAAGGGGGAACACATTTCTATGACTCCATGTCATGAAGAAGGGGAACACAGTTCTATGACTCCATGTCATGAAGAAGGGGGAACACAGTTCTATGACTCCATGCCATGAAGAAGGGGAACACAGTTCTATGACTCCATGTCATGAAGAAGGGGAACACAGTTCTATGACTCCATGTCATGAAGAAGGGGGAACACAGTTCTATGACTCCATGTCATGAAGAAGGGGGAACACAGTTCTATGACTCCATGTCATGAAGAAGGGGAACACAGTTCTATGACTCCATGTCATGAAGAAGGGGAACACAGTTCTATGACTCCATGTCATGAAGAAGGGGAACACAGTTCTATGACTCCATGTCATGAAGAAGGGGAACACAGTTCTATGACTCCATGTCATGAAGAAGGGGAAACACAGTTCTATGACTCCATGTCATGAAGAAGGGGAAACACAGTTCTATGACTCCATGTCATGAAGAAGGGGAAACACAGCATAGCCTTCTGAGTGAGGCAGACAAACACACTTTATGTACAGTTCACGTTTTTGGAGCAACCGTCTAGTCCCTCCATTCATCTGTCTGTGTTCTATATATACAACCGTCTAGTCCCTCCATTCATCTGTCTGTGTTCTATATATACACAATATCAATGAGCTTTGATTTGCATTGCTTTTCAGGTCCACTGCATCGCCCTGTGCAATTACATCTACTGCGACCGTGCCTTCTGGTCCGTTGTCTTTCACAAAGGCAAAGTCCCCATTCTGCAGCAGGAAACAAGAATGTGGTCCTTTGGCTGACACAAAGTGACGTTTGCATTTGTGGCGGAATATGTCAGTATGTAGGTCTACATACTGCCTTTCAGTCACTCTCTTTGTTATCTGGGCAATTGGGTTGAGACTTTTCCTAACCATTCTTTTCAGGGACTGGAGGTGGTTCTCAAAGGGGAAACAGGAGATGTCATTTAATAAACAGGCAAAGTTTTCCACATCATCTGCCACATTGTACACAGGAAACACTTCACTGTATAGCTCTGAACTTTTAGTTACAAAATGTTGCATGAGCTCCTTGGCATAAGGGAGATAGGCCTGTCTTTTTGCAGCATCTGATTCCAGGAGAATAGAAGTGGCAACCGACAGACTTAGAAAATGAACATAGTACGGCTCTTTGACCAAGTCTTTGAGCACAATCGACCCAGTGTAGAGAAGGAATTGTCTAAACTCTGTTGCCTTCCACCGGTCCAGGTCTTTCAGAGAGCGGGGTTGTCTTGCAAACTCTGCAGGCATTGCACCTTGCAACATGAGTAGTCTCTCTGACAATCGCTCTCTTGTTTTTCATAGGTTTTTCATTGGAGGATGTCAAGAAACTGACCCATGCCTTTGTACTGTCTCGTTTAGATTACTGCAACGCACTCTATACAGGCCTGCCCAAAAAAAACACGGATCGCCTACAACTAATCCAAAACGCAGCAGCCAGAATTGTAACAAACACCAGGAAAAGGGACCACATTACCCCAGTACTAGCATCCCTACACTGGATCCCTGTACATTTTAGGATAGATTTTAAAGTTATTTTACTTGCTTTTAAAGTCAAGAAGGGTCTGGCGCCTTCCTATCTGTCAGACTGCCTCCATGAGTATGTCCCAGCTCGCCCCCTCAGGTCACTTGGTACTGAACGGCTGATCGAAATTCCAACTAATGGCAAAAGACACGGCGAAGCTGCCTTTGCCAGCTACGTACCTAGGGTGTGGAACTCTCTTCCTCTCCATATCAGACTGGCAACCTCAGTTGATGACTTTAAGAAGCGGCTAAAAACCCACTACTATGACCTCGCCTTTAAAGGGGCATTCCACTCATTTTCAACATTTGACTATGTCATTAATATACAGTACTAGAGCTGTTGTGTGGAAATAATAAAAAGTCCCCCCATTCTGTGTTTCCTAGAACTAGAGGTCTGAATTTTTTTTCCCCATAATTACAGTTCTAGGAAACACAGAATAGGGGGACTTTTTATTATTTCCACACAACAGCTCTAAGGTATATTAATGACATAGTCAAATGTTGAAAATGGGTGGTTTTCCCCTTTAACTGATTCTGTTTCCTTCATGATTCCTTATCTTAAATTTACTCTTAATTTCAACGAAGCTGAAGCTATTACTTTTGTTTTTACCCGTGTTCTATTTTTTGCATGTATGTGAATTTTTCTTTTTACTGTATGTAAAGCACTTTGAACTGCACTTGTGTCTGAAAGGTGCTCTATAAATAAAGATTATTATTATTATTATTATTGGATGATATGTGGACCCCCATCTGAAGATGATTTGTGCCAGGGACCCCCCAGAAGAGAAGATGAATGAGTCAATATTGAACATAGTTTATGAAAAAAAATAATAAACAATAGCTGATCTACAAGCTTGCAGTGCAGCGCTGTGCGCTTGTACAACGGCTATTTTTTCAGAACCTGTCTGTTCTAAAGCGTTTTCTGAAAAACATATGCTGCATATATATATATATATATATAGCGCTAAAATCCCAAAAGACCGATGCTTTCCCGGTTGAATGGGTTAAAGTAGTATGCTGGACCAGTGTGGTCAAAGTCTGGAAGAATGTTTCTTCTGTCCAAACTAGTGTAACGCCCGGGATTCAAACTCGGGTCTCCCGTGTGAAAGTCCAACATCTTAACCACTAGACCAAAGGGATATCCCTGTGGACTGGGGGGATATTAGACTATTGAGGCCATCAGGCAGAGGCTCTGAGCCACTCCGCTACACTAGCTGTGGATGATAAAATCATGTGATTGATTTATTCAGCATCGTTTAACCAGCTATTACACACTGTAGTTAGCAGAACAGTGTGTTGGACATGTCACAATCACAACAACAACAAAACATCATTGGTCATTTTAGTCTGGGGGGACAGACTGTAGCAACCACTCTAAAGAGAAACATTGTGGATAGTCACTCTATAAAGCAACATTCCCTGGTCTGAATGATGACATTGACATGCCTTTCTTTAAAATATCTTGTATCTTACATTAGTGTTGAGTTATTTATAGTGACTTCTCTCTAGTCTCCTCAACAACAGGCTACTCAGCCGTTTACTTCTGACATACTATTGGCCCGACAGTCATTAGACCGACACCCTACCCTAAACCCTAACCTAACCCTAACCGCAAACACAGCACAACACATACATGGAGCGACGGGTGATTTCCATGTGTTGGTTCTGCGTGTGCATCCCACTCAGCCACAGTGTTGTTTTGTCAACTAAACATATATATGACAAAAAATGTTAGTCGACTACCCCTTCTCACTGATAAACTAAATAAAAGCAATACAAATTAAGCTATGCTGACTAAAACTAAGACTTAAGTATTTTGACAATTTCATCAATAGATAAAAACTAGACTAAAATGCTAGGGAGGGACTAGTGGAGAAGAGATCCAGTAGAACTAAAACATAAGTCATTTTATGTTTGGTTGCGCTCGGGTGTTTCGCTCTGAAAATAGCAGATTTTCTGAAATAGTGGATCATCAAGCTCAGCTTGTAGATCTGCGATATTTAGTCGACTAAAACTAGAACACTGAAACATTTCAGATCAAGTCAATTACATTTTACTCAAGACTATAAAAGACTAAATCCAAAATCTGCTGTCAAATCAACACTGCTCAGCCAATATGTATTTTTTTTTATTATATCTACATTTATACTGTGGTTCCATTTTAGCGATCTCTATTTTTCTGTCTTCCATTTAGGCTCTGTATTTCATCCTAATGTATTCTTTTTCTATGATGCAGTTCTCTATTGGGGTATAATGTATTTAAGCACACACTCAAGTGCATTTGTTCTGATTATGACTTGGTGTTGTCATGTGATTGTGGACACTATTTAATGACGTGTGATGCTGTCATTTCCAGTGGACCCTGATGAAGGCCTTAGGCCGAAACGCACAGGTCAGCAGCATTCTTTAACCCTTGCTTTTTCATAATGGAATAAAGGATTTTTCTACTTGAACTGAACAGAGTTGTCTTGGACCTTAGTTCACCACCATCCCTTTTCTTCCCACTACGCTTTTTTTGTCCTGAATCAAAAAACTAAAACCTCTCCAAAGAGCACCTGTTACTGTTTTCTATATTTAAAGGACCACTTCACCACTTTTCAACCTGTCTTCATATAATAGGTCCTCACTAATAATCATGAAAAAATGGCACGATTTTTTTCTACTCAGTCTGTGTTTCATAGGACGTCTGTGGGCAGTTTAGAAACCGTCTTCCAGTGACATCATCATTAGGCAGAGTTTTTTTAAACAAGATTTTTTTTTACAAATATATTTAGATTTTCATTATCGTGAGAACGATGGCTTCCATTTTCGCATTGCAACTTTTCAGGACTAGAAAGCCTGCAGTTTCTATTAGCTTGTATTCCCCATCGATGATGTCACTGGAAGACAGTTTCTGAACTGCCCACAGCCCTCCTATGAGACACAGACCGAGTAGAAAAACATTGCACCATTTTTTCATGATTATTAGTGAGGACCTATTATATGAAGATAGGTTGAAAAGTGGTGAAGTGGTCCTTTAAGTACCCACAAAGCACTGCTTCTTTTTTCTGCTCCCTTATCATTGTACTGGTGTGCAAATGTTTGGCCATTTATAATAGGACCTCAGAGTTGAATTATTCTGCTACATTTCCATGATGATTGAGCTATTCTGATGAGGACACCAACGTCACTTCATAGTGATATTGACTCATGTAACAGAACTGGCACGATAGCAGCTTGAAGGGAAGGGACGAAGGAATATTTTACACTGGTGTGACAAAACACTGCAAAGCTGCCTCCTAGTGGCACAATCACACCACCTCAGTCAGATGAGCACAGCATTGTGCAATTGGCTATTTAGAAATCTGCATGGAGCACCATTGTCCCCAGAAAAGACAGGAGAATAAATGCATCAAGCATAGGTATAGGTACGTCATACAACACAAGTAGTCAGTGTGCATTCTCAGAGTGTATTTATGACTCAAGTGTGAAATGGGGTTTTTGTTTAGTTTATTTAGGATCCCCATTAGCTGTTGCACCTGGCAACAGCTATTCTTCCTGGGGTCCTCACAGAATAATATACATACAAAAAAACATTACAACATTACATATATCACAAAAGAAAAGAAAGAAAACAAAAAAATAAATACATTAAAGCATAACTACGGTTAGTGCATTCACTCTAGATTACATTAACTGGTATATTGACATAAACAGAATTACAATTTCGCCATATATATAAGAAAATCCTTCAGTCTTTTCTTAAAGTGCCTTTTACCCTTAATTTCTGTGATGCATACTGGTAGAGAGTTCCAGAAAGTCATTGCCCTGTACATGACTGTATTCTTCATTGCATCAGTTCTTGGCTTAGGCACTGTGAATCGACCCATTGCAACATGTCTGGTATTATGTCTGTGTCTAGTAGGATTTGGATGGAGCCCGCACACCATGGGTATAAGAAAGACGTTCTTTATTGAAAAATCTGACAACGTTTCGATCTATCCGATCTTCATCAGGTCATGTGAACATACACAAAAGTTTGTACTTTTATATTCAGGGAGTGCCCCCATCAACCAATCAAAACACCACATTTTGGTGCCCCTCCCATCACTACAGGTGTGACTCGTCACCCCTGAGTGAGTGGGTGGGGACCCAGACAATGATGTGAAAATAAACTGTTGTGCAACAATTAAAAACAATTTAAAACCAATTTAAAAAACATACATATATATATATATATATATATATATATATATATATTTATACTCATTTCACCAATACATCAAAATAAAGATCTCACAAATCCTACTAGGTCTGTGGGCTTTTACATTTACAATGTTTTTCCTTTTGTGTGAAACAAGAAAAAGATGAAGAACAATCATGAAAAACAACAAAGGAAACTACGGCTAAGAAATGCATGCACCAACATATGTACCAGGTTGGATTTGTTCAACGCAGGAGGCCACCTTTTAAAGCTTAGAAAAATATATTTTAGAAAAATATATTTTAGAACCATATTTTTACTTTTTAAATTTTTTAAATAAAGTCAGTTGGAGAAGTAGAGCTTCACTCCAAGCAAACCAAAAATAGTTTTCTACAGAAAATGTCTAATTTCATCTTCCTGGTTTAAGCCCCTCGGCATCATGGTTTGAAGAGTATGAATGTGGTAACTTTCTCTTCTTAGTAAGAGGTTATCAATGTTGCCTCCCCTTCTTGGAGTTTTAACATGTTCTATGCCAATGTATCTCAGGGAGGAGACACTATGTTGTGCTTCAGCAAAATGTAAGGCCACTGGACTGCGTTGATCCCTGGTACGTATGTTGCTCCGGTGTTCAGCAATCCTGGTTTTGAGAGCTCTGGTGGTCTTTCCTACATAGGCGAGACCACAGGGACATGATATTAGATACACAACATTGTTTTGATTGCAGGTAATGAGCCCTCTAATTTTTATTTTCTTCCCTGTGTGAGGATGGTTATAGGTGGTGCACTTAGTGGTGAAATTACACTGTGTGCAGGCTCCACATCTATAATTCCCATCTGGGACATCTAGAAAAGTACCTTTTCTTAGGGGAGGTAGATCTGATTTCACCAATACATTTCTCAAATTTGGAGGACGTTTGTATACCACCCTAGGGGAATCTTTAAACACCTTCCCTACTTGTGGGTCTGTGCTTACTATATGCCAATGTTTTTTAATTATGTCTGTGTCTATCACTGGTATAATGAATATTTTTATATAAGCATTTTGTTTTTTTATTTGAACAAATGTTCCTAAAAAATCCAGCCAGACTAGCAGCTAATCTCTGCTCCACCAACAGCCATGACAGCTTCTGATGATTTAACAGTGTACTAGATCTAGTATTGCAGTTCAGGGCAAGGCGAGCTGCCTTATTCTGGGCTATTTGTAATTTACACAGGTCCTTTTTAGCTGCATTGGACCACACAACTGGACAATAGTCAAGGTGGGATATCACTAGTGCCTGGATGACCTGGACAGCAGATGTTGGAGTTAAAAACTCAGCACATCTCCTAATCATGGACAAACCCCCTCCCATTTTCTTAGTTATGTTTTGAATATGAGTAGACCATGTTAGATGACTGTCTAATGTAACCCCAAGTAGTTTTGTTTCATCTACCTGCTCAATTGCTAAATCGCTCAGATTCAGATTCAATTTGGGTTTTGACTTGAGCATATGCTGTGATCCAAATACAATGGATTTAGTCCTTGGGTGCATGGCAACCAGTCAGATTCCTAGGTGGTCTGTGTCACCTCAGGACACCTCCTGTCACACCACTGGACACACACACACACACACACACACACACACACACACACACACACACACACACACACACACACACACACACACACACACACACACACACACACACACACACACACACTAGTGTCTAGTCCCTCCATTCATTTGTCTGTGTTCTATATATACAATATCAATGAGCTTTGATTTGCATGGCTTTTCAAACAGGTCCACTGCATCGCCCTGTGCAATTACATCTACTGCGACCGTGCCTTCTGGTCTGTTGTCTTTCACAAAGGCAAAGTCCCCATTCTGCAGCAGGAAACAAGAATGTGGTCCTTTGGCTGACACAAAGTGACGTTTGCATTTGTGGTGGAATATGTCAGTATGTAGGTCTACATACTGCCTTTCAGTCACTCTCTTTGTTATCTGGGCAATTGGGTTGAGACTTTTCCTAACCATTCTTTTCAGGGACTGGAGGTGGTTCTCAAAGGGGAAACAGGAGATGTCATTTAATGAACAGGCAAAGTTTTCCACATCATCTGCCACATGTTTTAAGTTATGCACATTGTACACAGGAAACACTTCACTGTATAGCTCTGAACTTTTAGTTACAAAATGTTGCATGAGCTCCTTGGCATAAGGGAGATAGGCCTGTCTTTTTGCAGCATCTGATTCCAGGAGAATAGAAGTGGCAACCGACAGACTTAGAAAATGAACATAGTACGGCTCTTTGACCAAGTCTTTGAGCACAATTGACCCAGTGTAGAGAAGGAATTGTCTAAACTCTGTTGCCTTCCACCGGTCCAGGTCTTTCAGAGAGCGGGGTTGTCTTGCAAACTCTGCAGGCATTGCACCTTGCAACATGAGTAGTCTCTCTGACAATCGCTCTCTTGTTTTTCATAGGTTTTTCATTGGAGGATGTCAAGAAACTGACCCATGCCTTTGTACTGTCTCGTTTAGATTACTGCAACGCACTCTATACAGGCCTGCCCAAAAAAAACACGGATCGCCTACAACTAATCCAAAACGCAGCAGCCAGAATTGTAACAAACACCAGGAAAAGGGACCACATTACCCCAGTACTAGCATCCCTACACTGGATCCCTGTACATTTTAGGATAGATTTTAAAGTTATTTTACTTGCTTTTAAAGTCAAGAAGGGTCTGGCGCCTTCCTATCTGTCAGACTGCCTCCATGAGTATGTCCCAGCTCGCCCCCTCAGGTCACTCGGTACTGAACGGCTGATCGAAATTCCAACTAATGGCAAAAGACACGGCGAAGCTGCCTTTGCCAGCTACGTACCTAGGGTGTGGAACTCTCTTCCTCTCCATATCAGACTGGCAACCTCAGTTGATGACTTTAAGAAGCGGCTAAAAACCCACTACTATGACCTCGCCTTTAAAGGGGCATTCCACTCATTTTCAACATTTGACTATGTCATTAATATACAGTACTAGAGCTGTTGTGTGGAAATAATAAAAAAGTCCCCCCATTCTGTGTTTCCTAGAACTGTAATTATGCATTTATGTGATTTTTTCTTTTTACTGTATGTAAATCACTTTGAACTGCACTTGTGTCTTAAAGGTGCTCTATAAATAAAGATTATTATTATTATTATTATTGGATGATATGTGGACCCCCATCTGAAGATGATTTGTGCCAGGGACCCCCCAGAAGAGAAGATGAATGAGTCAATATTGAACATAGTTTATGAAAAAAATAAATAAACAATAGCTGATCTACAAGCTTGCTGTGCAGCGCTGTGCGCTTGTACAACGGCTATTTTTTCAGAACCTGTCTGTTCTAAAGCGTTTTCTGAAAAACATATGCTGCATATATATATATATATATATATATAGCGCTAAAATCCCAAAAGACCGATGCTTTCCCGGTTGAATGGGTTAAAGTAGTATGCTGGACCAGTGTGGTCAAAGTCTGGAAGAATGTTTCTTCTGTCCAAACTAGTGTAACGCCCGGGATTCAAACTCAGGTCTCCCGTGTGAAAGTCCAACATCTTAACCACTAGACCAAAGGGATATCCCTGTGGACTGGGGGGATATTAGACTATTGAGGCCATCAGGCAGAGGCTCTGAGCCACTCCGCTACACTAGCTGTGGATGATAAAATCATGTGATTGATTTATTCAGCATCGTTTAACAGCTATTACACACTGTAGTTAGCAGAACAGTGTGTTGGACATGTCACAATCACAACAACAACAAAACATCATTGGTCATTTTAGTCTGGGGGGACAGACTGTAGCAACCACTCTAAAGAGAAACATTGTGGATAGTCACTCTATAAAGCAACATTCCCTGGTCTGAATGATGACATTGACAGCACTGCCTTTCTTTAAAATATCTTGTATCTTACATTAGTGTTGAGTTATTTATAGTGACTTCTCTCTCTAGTCTCCTCAACAACAGGCTACTCAGCCGTTTACTTCTGACATACTATTGGCCCGACAGTCATTAGACCGACACCCTACCCTAAACCCTAACCTAACCCTAACCGCAAACACAGCACAACACATACATGGAGCGACGGGTGATTTCCATGTGTCGGATCTGCGTGTGCATCCCACTCAGCCACAGTGTTGTTTTGTCCACTAAACATATGACAAAAAATGTTAGTCGACTACCCCTTCTCACTGATGAAAACTAAATTAAAGCAATAAAAATTAAGCTATGCTGACTAAAACTAAGACTTAAGTATTTTGACAATTTCGTCAATAGATAAAAACTAGACTAAAATGCTAGGGAGGGACTAGTGGAGAAGAGATCCAGTAGAACTAAAACATAAGTCATTTTATGTTTGGTTGCGCTCGGGTGTTTCGCTCTGAAAATAGCAGATTTTCTGAAATAGTGGATCATCAAGCTCAGCTTGTAGATCTGCTATTTTCAGCATGCAACCAAGTGTAAAATCATCCATTCCGACACTAAAATCTTGCGATATTTAGTCGACTAAAACTAGAACACTGAAACATTTCAGATCAAGTCAATTACATTTTACTCAAGACTATAAAAAACTAAATCCAAAATCTGCTGTCAAATCAACACTGCTCAGCCAATATGTAATTCTTTGTGGTCTACATTTATACTGTGGTTCCATTTTAGCGATCTCTATTTTTCTGTCTTCCATTTAGGCTCTATGTATTTCATCCTAATGTATTATTTGTTTCTATGATGCAGTTCTCTATTGGGGTATAATGTATTTAAGCACACACTCAAGTGCATTTGTTCTGATTATGACTTGGTGTTGTCATGTGATTGTGGACACTATTTAATGACGTGTGATGCTGTCATTTCCAGTGGACCCTGATGAAGGCCTTAGGCCGAAACGCACAGGTCAGCAGCATTCTTTAACCCTTGCTTTTTCATAATGGAATAAAGGATTTTTCTACTTGAACTGAACAGAGTTGTCTTGGACCTTAGTTCACCACCATCCCTTTTCTTCCCACTACGCTTTTTTTGTCCTGAATCAAAAAACTAAAACCTCTCCAAAGAGCACCTGT
>NC_136796.1:47587577-47677577 GCF_951216825.1 Electrona antarctica
AAAGATTACTTTTGAAAATAGCAGATCTACCAGCTCACAATGCATCACATTCATTCATTAAAACAATGAACTCTGACTGCAGGGGGATATATATTTATAATGATCATTATAACAATGTGCAAGAAAATATGTAAAAAGAAGGAAGAACTTTATTCATTATTTATTTGTGGACAATCAAAATATGCTGGAAATTTTAATGTGGTGTCATTAAAAGGAATCTTGATATGGCAGACTCACTATCTAGAAAATAAAAACATGGCACTTCATTTAAAATAGGTTGCAGACCCCTGTTATATGCGATTCTTTAGGGAGTATGTTTATAGACCTATTTACTTGTTTCTATGAGACATGGCAACAGCAGGAGACGAGCTTTCTGGCTCAAACGTTCAAACGTTTAGATTGTAAAGGGTCATATATCGCTCATTTCTCAACCTTTTAAAAAAAATAAAACATCTCCATAATCACTGGGAAGTTAGCTTTCATATGCTGTATCACACCCGACTCAATTCTTCTTCAATAAAATGCTACGAGCGAAGACCATAACATTGGGGCCGCAGCAATACGCATGGCGCACGTATGGCATTTCAACTCATTCCTTCTTCGTGACTCGAATGAAATAAAATAAAATAAACGTTATTTTACTGGTGTTTTTCAATAGAAACAAATAAAGAGCGTGTGTGCAACAGTCAGTGCATATACGTGCATGCACTATAGGCTATATTTCCTCCTTGTCGGGATGGTGAGCTGAGCTCTTCACAGCCCGTTTGTCTTTCATATTATTCTTGTAATATTTGATATTATAAACACTCATGGTTCTCTCATTTCTCAACCGTTTTTTAAAATGTAAAAATCCCCATATTCCTTAGGAATCTTGCTTTCATTCGCTGTATGGTACATGGTTCTATTTTTATCGAATTAAACAATATCAAACGAACTTGTATGTTCGGGGGTTAGACGATTCTGGGAACATTACGCATGGATTGCCAATTTGCTAGCCAATGCTGCGTATCTACTCGCAGTTCCATTCCGATCAGGTATAGGTAGGTGCCATTTCAAAGTCTTAGTTATTCATTTATGAATCAAATCAACTAGAATAAAGATTTTTACAGCTGTTTTTCATGCTTAGAACAGAAACAAATTAAGTGATGATGTGCGTATATCTCCCTCCCTTAGCATATGGCTGCGCCGCTGTAATGACTTTCCAATGAAAACTGCAAGTTACTTAACAAAATAGAGACATAGGCCTACAAGCTATGCACATCATGGCTGTGACAGCTTGTGGATCTGTTCTTTTGAGGCATAAAGGTGACAGCATGCAGTGCAATATGAATAATTAACCCAAATGTGACAAAGTCATGTCATATGTCTATGGTGCCAGTCTGCAGAAATGTAATACCACTTGCCGAAAAGGGCGCATTCCATGAGGACATCAGCTGGTGTCGTAAAGAGAATAGTACGGACATGTTCATTGGGTAAGCCTCAAAACTCCCTGAAACACTCCCATGACTAATTCAAGGCCGTTTTGCTCACACCACGGGGTGTCGAAAGCGCTTCTTACCTGGCCCATAATTGTAATATGACATTGCACCCGCCCCCACGTCTTAAAAACTGTAAAATTATATGTAATTAGATTCCACTTGCTTAATAGGGCCCTGTGAGTCTTAGTACTGGTATAGTACTAAGACTATACCAGTCTCAGACCCAAAACTAAAGAATATTGTTATCATTGGATAAGATTTTTGTCCACAATTCAATTGCAAAAACACTTGCCATGAACAATTATGTTCATGGCAAAAAGCAGGACAACTGTGACAAATAGCCTACATTAAAAACAGCTTTAACGAGACCAAGTATTTCAGCTGGGGATTACCTGGGAACGTCCACATGGACCACTGGTTGAGAACCACTTGCTTTAGACTTTTTAGATACATTTTCTACCAAAACAGTTTTTCCACATGAATCATGAAAGCGCTTCAGAAAGGAGTATGAGTGGCTGTCTCTCAGTGTTCTCATTAAACTATTTGATTAAACTAATAAATATCCTTTGCCACATTCAAGGTTGGAGTCCTGCACACAAACAAGCATTTTTGTACAACATTCTATTCCACACTCATTTCCATCAGAAGGCTATAGTTATACCACACATATCTTTATGTATTCACTTTCATAGAAATATAGTTAACTATTGTATAAGGTGGTTTGTTGTATCCTTCACATGCATGTTCCAGGTCCTGTAAGACCATATAAATATAGTTAACTATTGTATAAGGTGGTTTGTTGTATCCATCACATGCATGTTCCAGGTCCTGTAAGACCATATAAATATAGTTAACTATTGTATACGGTGGTTTGTTGTATCCATCACATGCATGTTCCAGGTCCTGTAAGACCATATAAATATAGTTAACTATTGTATAAGGTGGTTTGTTGTATCCATCACATGCATGTTCCAGGTCCTGTAAGACCATATAAATATAGTTAACTATTGTATAAGGTGGTTTGTTGTATCCATCACATGCATGTTCCAGGTCCTGTAAGACCAAACTTACTATATAATATAGTTAACTATTGTATAAGGTGGTTTGTATCCTTCACATGCATGTTCCAGGTCCTGTAAGACCATATAAATATAGTTAACTATTGTATAAGGTGGTTTGTTGTATCCATCACATGCATGTTCCAGGTCCTGTAAGACCATAAATATAGTTAACTATTGTATAAGGTGGTTTGTTGTATCCATCACATGCATGTTCCAGGTCCTGTAAGACCATATAAATATAGTTAACTATTGTATAAGGTGGTTTGTTGTGTAAGACCAAACTTACTCACAGAGCCCCAATGCTCGGGACATTTTTGACATTTTTGGTGACGGTTATGGACCTTATTCTCCTTTTTGATCCTTTGATCCTTAACCGTTTTTATTGTTTTCATTTTTCTGGTACTAGCCTTCTGATTTGAATGTTATATTTATATTTATTTTGGCATATCACAAGCTGACCCAATATTGGGACATGCAGAAGACACCCAGATTGTAATGTAGGCTACTGTACGCTGTCAAAATGTAAACAAAAAACAAAACAAAAACAAGTCATTTTTAATAACTACATCTATCTTTTTAATAGCCATGATTCTTGTCATCAAACCAGTGACTGATGGTCAGAAACATTCCTGCTCTCTGAGTGACATACCAGGCATGTTGATTTGAGATATCTATCTAATCCACCTACTGTACTAACTGCATGGACCCCTGGTCTGTATGCACTTTGATTTATGTTCAACTGATAGACCTTTTATTTGTGTTATTTATTTCTCTGACAGGAATCCTGTCATTCCATAAATAGCCTATAACTCTCTGGTATAAAGGACTCTCTGACAGGAATCATTTCCATAGATAGTGGACCAACCAACCCATAATGAAGAGGTTATCACTTGAAGAGTTGCCTTTTCTTTTCTTAGTTTTACATGTCATGGAAAAAACTTCATCTCACATCAAAGCATATTAACATTAAAAGACACAAAGGACATAAAGAGAGAGAGAGACATTGATTGACGTTCAGTTCAAATTATGGACAGATACTGCAGGTCAGCATTAAGTTGGCATTTCTTTCCCCTTAAATGTATACAATAAAGAATAAATGTATGCTTTGGAAAATGGACATAAATAATGTCATCAATATCCATGACCTTACAGTACATAATTATCAGACCTAACCCTTCAACGTCTTGTTTATGCCTGGCTAGTGGCTATCACAGGTTTTATAGCATTTAAAAATATATATTATATTTATTTTGCCACACATTTGTAAAAGAAAAAATATATACTTTATACAGGTAAAAATGTTATTCCAAAAATATATTATTATTTTGCCGCAGACATTTGTAATCAAATATTAAAAATAAAACTGTGCCAAGTGTTCTCAGGGGCCCTGATGGAAATAAAATTCCGGCGACCCCAAGGATCGTATTAATGGATAAAAATAAATTATATCTATTCTGTAATGCTAATTAGAAAGGACTGTAAATATATATATCTTCAATAACCCAGCAGGGAGACCAAATACCGTGCTGTATTTACCTTAAAAATGAGTGAGTAGCCCTTTAAATCTTGAATGACAGTCACTCTACCATAAAAAAAATAGAAGGATACCTTAAAAACGAATTGGAGACAGACGAAATAAAGTTCTGAGAGGAAGTTTAAGGTTTTAACTGTAATTTTTAGTAGGTAATAAAGTCAATTTACATAGAGGATGTGCTACATGGTTCAGATAATAATAATAATAGTACAATACATCACTATAATTTAGAGTATTCAATTGTTCCAATATGGATCCGAACTGCCCCTCTTCACAGCATCTTCCTGGCTTATACTGCATCTGACGTCAGTTGTTGATAAACGTTCATTGGCTGGTAAATAGTTCATTTCCGCAATATCCACGGTGGTGCTGGTTGTCGAGTACTCATTGGACCAGCACATGGATGATGAGTCTGGTATCGTGACATCTTCCTTGGTTCCGTCATTGATAGCCATAGACCGGGAAAGCACAGAGGCTGGCGTTGCTATGGCAACCTGAAGATAACATTCTTTCCCGGCTAGCGGTGAACTCTTAACAGAGAGAAATACTCCCTGAGCAGCTATCTCTTTTCTCACTAGCCACCAAGGTCAAATACATGCAGTGTTTATCCAAATAGACCTCTCAATATGCCAGCTAACTTGACTGGGGAAAGACAGTATGGAGACCGAATAAGGAGTCAACAAGATATTAAATGGGACAGATGAAAACATATTTTGGCCATAAACATGGATGACATGACATTTATGATGATAAGAAGAACAACCCGGAGTAAACAGGCAGTAGGCTAAGAGTAAAATGATAAAAAGGGCAAGATGACCAAATATGACCTATATGGAACACGGTCTGGGCCCAAAGTTCTATATGTGTTGACCAACAGAATATGATGGAGTGGCCAACTTGACATGACGTGTAAACAACATGTCAGAATTTATCTATCAGGCCCAAAGTTCCAATTAGCTTTCCTGCGTGTCCCTTAGTTTGGTTTAGTTTAGTTCAGTATTTGCACACAATCACACAGTTGAAAAAAGATTTAGTAGAAAAGCTTTCTCTACATCTACAATGGAGCAGTGCAACTCCATCTGCTCAGTTAACCTCTTGAACCCTGGAACTATATGATCAGAGATCAGATATGTGTGAAGTTGGTTAATCAAATGAAAACAGGGTTTACATTTAGGCCTGATGTCAACATTTAAAAAAAATGTCTTCTAAATCCTGACAGTTTTCTGAAATACCTAGTTATGTATGTAAATATACTTTATATATTAAAGTCTAACTCATGTTGACTTTAATATATGTTGATGTAAAACAAACGGTGACAAAACAAACATTAAATTCTCTTTATTGTTCATGGCATTTAATGTTTGTGTTAGGGACAAGATGGCGTAAACTTTCCCTTGCATTGTCAATGGCGTTTTTAAAACAAACATTGAACTAAAAACTAAACTAAAAAAATAAATAAAACAGCTTAGATTGTAGATCTATTTCCAATGGATTTCAACAAATTGTGGAATATGTTTGACTGAATTGAAGAGCAGATTGGAGTTCATTGCCTTGCTCAAAGGCACTTGGTTTAAGCCAAGAACTTTCAGTTCAGTAACACTGTAAGTTGTTATGTGTATAATTTCCGCTCATTTCTAAGTGATAGTTATGTATGTAATATGTTCTGACACATGTTCATACTTCATACCGCTTCTATCACAAACTTCTGCTGGGTGCAGAACGATTATGGGCCCCTAGGACCACAACTTCACCAAGACTGGAAAACAGAAACAAATGATTATTTCACTTTAATGTCATTATCAATAAGTAGGCTAACTATTTCATATTTGTCCATACATTGTCCGTTCATTTTACATATTTAATAATAACTTTAGCCCTACACACACACTTCGCTGTATAATGAATATCGAAAATAGCCTGTGTGTGTGTGTGTGTGTGTGTGTGTGTGTGTGTGTGTGTGTGTGTGTGTGTGTGTGTGTGTGTGTGTGTGTGTGTGTGTGTGTGTGTGTGTGTGTGTGTGTGTGCGCGCGCGTGCGCAGTGGTGTCATGCTCGTAGAACGCAGTACCACGCCGTGGTTACCAGTAATTCGTTGACGTGCAGGGACGGAATGGAACGGTGCATGTGCGTGCACGCAGCACGCTAGAACGCGTCCCCCTAGATTCAAGAGGAGACGCACCTAATCAACCTCGCGTCACCAGACTTTCCAAGACGCACAAAGTCAGTGGTCTAGGTTTACTGGTTTAGTAGTGAAAATAGCCGATTTACAAGCTCACAACGCGGCGTGAAGCTATCTGCTATTATCGCTAATTATTGAGGGTCCCTTAATTAATGTCTAATTTCTGTTATTGGTCACGGATTAAAATGTTTGGGAACCAGTGCATTTTATAGTCTATCAGCGTTCATTCTCAAAGCCGGGAGACGGAATGGAAGATATAGAGCCTATACTATTCAGACATAAAAGACACATGCAAGATAAGAAATGATACCCTACAGAAAGTGGACATTCAATTTAAAATGAATAGCCTAATAACATATAGGCTCACGGTGAAGAAGAAGCCATATACAGTACATCTGAGTTTTCTCATCCTAGGCCTGACGTCGACATTTAAAAAATGTCTTCTAAATCATGAAATTTTCTGAAAAACCTCATGTTTCTATGCCAGTGGTGCTCAACCTTTTTCATGGCAGGGACCCCCAGAATTATCTGTATTTGGCTGCGGACCCCCATCTGAAAATATATAGTTCCAGGGACCCCCCATGCAGAACCAAAGATTCCCATTCTGGACGGGAACCCCTTTTGGTGTTTTAACTAAGCATTATGTTATACTTTAGCTATTGAAAAATAGCAGATCTACAAGCTCATAGCGCACCACCGAGTGGCGCGCTACGAGCTTGTAGGTCTGCTATTTTTGAAAAATCACAAAAATGCGGCACAAATCTTTGAATATATATTCTTTCAGAGCGAAAGTTTTTTTTATTTCGACGTCAGGCTTAAATGGGTTAAAAGCGTTCGCTCTGAAAGAATATATATTCAAAGATTTGCACTACATTTTGGGCTTGTAGAGCTTGTTAAGTGTAACATGAAAACACCAAAAGGAGTTCCCACCCAGAATGGGTTAAGCCAGGGTTCCCCAATTAATTTTCCTCGAGGGCCATATTTTGACTAGGGTACCAGGCTGGGGGCCGAGTCCGCACGCGTGAGGTCGAGGTCTTGCCCTGAAATTTTTTAGGGCAGGACCCCATTTGAAAAGGATGCCCAGTTTGACATGCATAGGTTTCTGAACTGCCCACAGTCCTCCTATGAGAAGCAGACTGAGTAGAAAAAAATGGTGCCATTGTATCATGATTATTAGTGAGGACCAATTATATGAAGATGGGTTGAAAAGTGGTGAAGTGGTCCTTTAAGTACACTAAAGAACCTAACATCTGTCTAGCTATTCAGCATCCCCAAGACATCTGGTCCCTCAATAACAACTGGCCACCACTAGGCATTGTAGTAGGCTACTCTGTGCGGGCAGTACTAGTAAGACCTAGGGGTGGGACGATATGGGTACCTCACGATACCATATATATCGCGATATTAGGCCCTAATAACAATAATATCACGATATTCGATATATTGCGATATGTCTAGTGGCATAGAGTCAACAGACATTGCCGTGGAGTCGGACCAGACCGCCGGAGTCGGATCATCTCCCAGTGTGGATCATGTGGCTGTGGATACCGGGACCGGCGGGCACGATTCGGATGGAGCGTCCGTTGATGGTGATGGTGCTACGTCTGCAGGAGTGTCCGCCTCAGTCTTGAAGGAAAGACGGAGTCTACTTCAGGTATGTTTGTGGTCCTCACTTTTGGTTAAGGAAACGGTGTATTGTATTTGTGTTGTAACTTGTACTGTACACGTAACTGTAACAGTATAGGCGGGCAGCAAGGAACAGTGTTACATAGGCTAATTTCCCCAGCATGTTAATACATATTTTTTGGGAAATGTTTTCAAGTAGAATGGAATAGAATATGTCAATATGCTATTTTGTAGATAGCCTACATTGCATATTGCTCTGTATTGGTTGTTTTCACAGTTGTATGCTAGACAGTAGCTAGATAATTGTTTATAGCTGCCAAATGTAATTATGTCTGCTTGTTTTTGAGGGGCGCTCCTATATACAGGTTTGTTTTAAAAACGCCATTGACAATGAGGAGAAATGTATTTGTTTGTCCCTAACAAACATTAAATCCCATTAACAATAAAGATAATGTAATGTTTGTTTTGACACAGTTTGTTTTACATCACCTAATCATAGCAACATGAGTTAGACTTTAATATATTAGCGCCCCTCACTTCACACGGGTGTGATTTTTAAGTGTAGTAAGTAAAGTATTCTATTCTTCTATTCAAGGCCAAACTTAATGGCTACAGGTACGACAAGCTGAAGAGAAGGGCTCCGGTGGATGCAGCCCAAGAAGACCTGGAACTGAAGAGGAGCATGCTGAAAGTCATGGAAAAAGCAGAAACACAGAATCTCAACCAAATCAACTCAAATGTTGCACAGCTCACATCCTCAATCAATAACGGTTTTAACCTTTTGACTCAAATGATGCAACCTCCTCAGCCACCATATTACACCCAACCCCAAAGTAGCACTTACACACACACATGCACAACCCTCCGTCCCTACATAACCCATCTCACACAGTCTCATCTCCACAACCAAATACCACACCACAGCATCCTACCCAGCACAACCACAACCCTCCGTCCCTACATAACCCATCTCACACTGTCTCATCACATCCTAGTCAGTTCACTTACAACCCTGCATCCATGCATATCCGATCGCACACTGTCTCATCTCCACAACCAAATACCACACCACAGCATCCTACCCAGCACAACCACAACCCTCCGTCCCTACATAACCCATCGCACACTGTCTCATCTCCACAACCAAATACCACACCACAGCATCCTACCCAGCACAACCACAACCCTCCGTCCCTACATAACCCATCTCACACTGTCTCATCTCCACAACCAAATACCACACCACAGCATCCTACCCAGCACAACCACAACCCTCCGTCCCTACATAACCCATCTCACACAGTCTCATCACAACATCCTGCTCCGTTATCCCACAACCCTGCATCCATACATATCCGATCACAAACCGTCTCACCTCCACAACCAAATGCCACACCACAGCACATCACCCAGTTATCCTACAGACAGGCTTTGTTTGAAGATAACACAAAATCTGCTTAACCCATTTAGATTCTACAAATATCTTCTAAATCCTGACAGTTTTCTGAAAAACCTATGTTTCTATGTGAGTGGTGCTCAACCTTTTTCATGTCAAGGACCCCCAGAATTATCTGTATTTGGCCGTGGACTCCCATCTGAAATTATGTAGTTCCAGGCACACAAGCAAAGATATGAGACGTTTGTTGTGAAATAATATATATTCAAAGATTTGGCCGATTTAAAAGAAATAGCAGATCTACAAGCTCAATAGCTAAAGTATATACATAATGCTTAAAACACCAAAGGTTCCCATCCAGAATGGGTTAATTTCTCTCCTCATGCATAGAAGGAATTTGCTCCCCAAGTTGGCAGAGGGAATGTAGAGCCCAGGATTACATTATAGACAATTGACACTGGGTGAAAAAACGGGTTACAAAATTGTGGGATAAAAATTGTTCGAACATGTAAAGTCAATAGCACTTTAGGCCAGTGAGGATTGTTTATTGAATTATTTATTTTATATTGCACTAATGCACTTTTTTTTTGGACCATGTTCGAAATAAAGCTTTATTCATTCTTCCAGCCTAATGTTTCATTTAAGCCTGGCATATAAGATTCTGGATTGCTATTAAAAGTGTAATGTAGGCCCAGGCGGTGGCGTAACCGTCTGGGCACCCGACTGGTAATCCAGTCGCAGTGTGCCGCGGGTTCGACTCCCGAGCCCGACACGGCCTTTACTGCATGTCTTCCCCCATCTCTCTCCCGTTTCCTGTCAGCCTACTGTCTGTCCCTTCAAAAAAACAACAATAAAAGGCGTAAGCCGCAAAAGAATATCTTAAAAAAAAAAAAAAAAAAGTGTAATGTATAGTGTATACAATACATATCCTATGTGGCTGGATGTTTACAGTTTTTTTTTGGCATTTGCACATAAGACCACATTGAAAGGATAGTGTATACATGTCATATGTGGATGGATGTACTTGAGTTAGGACTGTTATGTCATTGCACCCTATGCCTTTTCTATTTACAGTGTTTCATTTCAATTACCTCTTGTACAGAACACAAATGTACAGTATAAGCTACATATACACGCATGATAAAAACGAAAGGTTTTGTAATGCCAAATGTTGTTTATTTTGTTAGATAGCAAATATGTTACGTTGGCTCACCTTTTCTGTTCAGCTTTACAGTTTTGTTGCTTCACTGTTACAACTCAGAGGTTCAACCTTTTCAGGCCGTGGCCCCAAAAGAATAATCGTATTTTAATTTGGAATGTTTTGTCTTTTGTGCCATGGACATACAACCAGAACTGAACAGTATATAAGCTACAATTCTGTAAAGAAATGTTGGTCATTGCAGTCAGTGCAACATTTGTTTAATAAAAGACATATTTTCTGAATGTCTTCTTGTAGGCTTTGACTATTTTAGCTGATCAATGACAATTTACAATAACAAATAATCTGTAACAGTGTTAAACGATGACAGTAACATCTGTCATGTCATGATGAAAAGAAATGCACAAAAAGTTGAATAAAAAAAAACATATACATTTCAAGGCCACACATCTACAAGAATCTGCTCAAACATTTGGCCTTTTTTTTAAAGAAACGTTCTTGCTTATTTTTGATGCAGTAATAGTTTTTCTTATCTTAACACAAAATGTTGAATGACTTTTCATGTCTGTTAGAACTATTGATTCAACAAATGCCTTCCATCAGTGGTTCTCAAACTTTTATCGGGTCTAGGACACCTCAAAATGACGATGTATCCCCAGGTGCTGCTTTTCGTCTGGCCTCTCCCCTGAGACCTGCCCGGCTTGGTTGAACCTGCCGGGGGTATGAACCCCCTCCGGTATAGCCCTCAGAGTCACGGAGACACACAAGCCTTCCCACCACGACAAGGTAGCAACACAAGGGAAGGACTAACTAAACATAATAACGTAAAATGCAGCACACATGCTGTCCCAGTTCTCATGGGTTAAAGTGACAATTACAACAAACTAATGTGACATGGTTGTCTGTGTCACATTTGCCACTCACTGAAAAAACGCAAAACAAAAACACAAATGGCTTGTTGTGTCTGCTATAAACTGTCTGTGTAAACTGTAATAAACTAAACTAAATTTTCGAGCCCACCTATTTCCCGTCCCGTATTGAGAATGTATTCAAGAAAAAGTATATGCATCAAAATGTGCTTAAGAAAATTACTCACTGCAGCTTCACATGTTCAAAATGTAAACACGATATTTTGAAAATAGTAAACAATACAAACAAAAAAGAAAGCATTCAACACTTTCAAGATGTTTCAAAAATAGTAAAATGTACAAGCTTGCAGTGTGGCACGCCGCACAAAGTGGTGCGCTGTGAGCTTGTAACTGTGCCAATTTGTAATGCCCAACACTGAAATTAAATCTAAAATGACAGATGCCCATGCTCTCCCGGTCTGAATAGGTCAAGGGTCAAGAAACTGTGTCAGTACCCTTCTGACTCTCTTTCCCTCTGTTTAATTGCAGTCTGTTCTACATTGGTTATTTTTTGTGGGAGGCTGGAAGTCCCTGTCAAACTGAATAGCTGCCCTCACACTGCTGTCATCAATAGTCTCCTTACAGACCTCGCAATAGTTGTGAAGAACAAAACATGCATAAATGACAAACGGGAGATCGATAATATTTATGTCCATTGCCTTCTTAAGGACCCCAAACCTGGCCTTCAATCGTCCAAAGGCACACTCTATGACCATCCGGCCTCTGCACAGAGACAGGCCAAAGTACTGCTGTTGGGGATTGCACCCCCCATTGGAATACTCCTTCATTAGGTACGGCTCCAAGAAGAAAAATAGGGATGGGGTCCACAATGGGGTCCACAATCCTCTTTTTCAATGCAGGGATGCGAGCAGTCTTGAAATGGACACTTAACTTTGAGTTTGCGAAGACACGAGCGTCATGAACACTCCCGGGCCATTTCACAACAACATCCATGAAGTGATGTCTATAATCACAGGTGGCTTGGACGTTTAGCACAAATCTCCCCTTCCTGTTGATATAATCCATGGAGTTGGTGGTTGGCTGCTTTACTTCAATGTGGGTGCCATCGATGGCCCCCAAACACTGTGGTATACCATAGGAGTGTTGGAAACGGGTGACGAGTTCTTCTGCTTCAGGTTCTGTGAAAGGCAGCCTGATGTACTGTGGGCCTAGATGGACAGTTATGGCTGTACAGACCTCCCGGACAATGTTGGAGACACATTGTTTTGACAAGCCAAAGGAGTTGGCCGTCTTCCGCTGTCGCCCTTGGTCACTGAGGTAGTACAGCGTTACGGCTACCTTCTTCAGTACTTCCACTGGAGCTCTCATCACTGTTTTATCCCCCTGATTGATTGATAGAAAATTGTATTAACAGTTTGTAGAATGGGTACAGTTCAATGAAAGTACAGGTCAATACAAAATCTGCTAAGAGGATAAAACCAGAAAAGCACTAGACTTTTTTCAGGGTCTTGGGTCATTCCTACTACTATTTGGTGCCATTAAAAAAGATTTTTTTCCCCAATTTTGTTCTGAAAGAGGTCATGTTCAGCTGTCAGAAAAACATTTGTCCAGCTTATTCCAATTTTTAAATATACATTTACACTGGAACAGGGACATTTTGGACATAACAGGGGGGGACATTTCATTCTAAAAATGGCCATTACTCATGTAATGAAGAATATGGCATCACATTGCGAACACAGTAAGATTTTAATATGTTGAACAATCATATTTTCAGATGTATGAAAATGTATCAATTTTCTTGATATTTAAGCATAACAGGGCCAAGGGGGAGACATGTTTACACAACAGTAACACAACCTAAAACATTGATAAAAAAAGGCCAATTAAACAGTGATACTTCTTCTGGCATAAAAAAGAATCACACCCGTGTGAAGTGAGGGGCGCTCTTATTATCTTACAACATGATGTAAAACAAACATTGAGACAAAACAAACATTGAATTAGGAGGGGCTGGCACCCCTCAAATATATGCTACTTAGTACTTTCTGAAGTCATGTGGCTAGAAAGTCAGGGGACATTTACAGGTGGATTTGCATCAGTGTAACAGGGGGACAGTATAGTCATGGACAAACATTGATTTCAATATTTTAAGCATTAAAAATACATGGATCACAATTAATAACATTTGATGAGAAGCATGACAACTATAGGCCTACTATATAATAAGAATTCAATTTGTTGATTTTGTTTGAACTTGATTAGTTACATTTAGTTGTAACTGAAGCTGAATAAACATCACAGGGACATGAAATTGTAGCATATACCTGTACTAAAATCAAAGGGATTGTTTTATATTCATTTCACTCAAGGTACAAATACTATGGTAGAAAAGCTTTAATTGTATAAACCTTTTAGAATTAGTGTTTTTTACACAAGATATGCTGTACCTGGGGAGTGGGACACAAATGGCACTGAATAATATAGGAATGACCCTCCATTTTCATCAGAACATCAGCCAGTGACACCAGTGATGCTCAATCCATGAGCTGATGCGCATGCTCAGTGTTAAAAGCAACAACGAACATGCGCGACTAGGACGGTGACGTCATAGTTTCTCAAAAGCTCCGTTTCGCATGACTACACAGCTCCACCGATCCGATATTTTCGAAAATCTTCACTTATTTATCCGTTTAAAAAAACCTCTGTTTGAGTGGCCGAAAACGCCGTTTGCGTGTGGCTGAAAGGCCCAAACGCACAGAGAAATGTGCGTTTTGCAAAAGATCCATAGACGTGTGGCCTGGGCCTTACACACAGGCACAGGTGAACTCAAAGTAGGAATCAACACATGGCAGGCTGCTGGGACAAACACAACAGGACACAGGTGAGTATGGTTCAGGATGATTAATGGCTACAGCTATAGGGGCAGAGAGGAAAGAACAAGAACATTATTTATTACCAGATAGAAACACATGCATCGACAACCTAACAGAACAAGTGGAATACTCAGTAATGTTTTAGCCTGACACTCACTTGCCATAACATAATATATATGGTATTATAAGGGTCTATTTTGTATCATTTAGCTGGGGACCCCCTGGAACTCCCTTAAGGACCCCTGGGGGTCCCCGGAGCCCACTTTGAGAAGTACTGTTGTAGCCTACAAGAAGACACACACATAGCCTAGCCTATACTCAACTCAAGTCCATTTTATTTCTATAGTGTTTAACCTGCAGGGCCAGCTGGTCAAGTGCTGTACAGGTTCAAAGAAAACAAAGAGCAAACCATGCAATATAAACAGACAGTAGAAAACATAAATATAAGCATGCATTAGAAAACAATCAAGGAGCAATATAAATGGACATATAGGCCTACAAATATGCATGTTCAAATTAATAATTTATAGACAGTAAAATGATTAAAACATTTAAATAAATAATTTCACTTAAAAGACAATATATGGGTAATGTTATGTTATCCATATCTGGGCTTTTGAACCCCCAGATGTTCAGTTGCTCCATTCAGTATTTAGATGTTTGACTCGTTTTATCAGACACACACACGCGCACACACACACACACACACCCCTTCCAATACAAATCCATTGTAACTCCAAACGTTTTTATTTAATTTTTTTAAGATTTGTTTTGGGCTTTTCTGCCGCCGCCCCTCAAAAATCACACCTGTGTGAAGTGAGGGGCATTATTATCATCATCCGTCGTCTCATTCCGGCCAATCACAATTTAATTGCGTCCTCACTTTTCCCTCCCCGCTTTTCTGCCCTCACTTTTAGCTTCAAATTTCAATATGTATGGACTCAGCCAATCAATTCATCGCTGTGGGGTGATCAGCCAATCACAACAAGCCAATATTTGTGTTCACACAAACCCGGAAAGCTGGCCATAGATGGGGCTACCGCGCCTCAAAAATAAATAATATTTTTTTGTATTTTTGAGGAGCTCCTATATTCAGCTATTAGTGTAGACTTTCGTCTTACACAAACATTAAATTCGCATTGACAATGAATGGAGAATTTACGTCATTATGTGTCTGAGCAAATCGGCAAATGTTGTCCTACACAAAGATTAAATTCCCATTGACAAAGGAGAGTTTACGTCATTATGTGTCTGAGCAAATGGTTACGTCATGATGATGTACAATGAGAAGAGCGTCCCTCACATTTTGGACTGAGGTCGATAAAAACAATGTCTTCTTGATCCTAACATTTTTCTGAAAAACATGTTTCTATGTCAGCGGTGCTCAACCTTTTTCATGTCAAGGACCCCCAGAATTATCTCTATTGGGCCACGGACCCCCATCTCAAAATATGTAGTTCCAGGGACCCCCCAGAAGCCAATATTTTAATTAAAAATGTTCGCTCTGAAATATATATTCAAAGATTTGTGCCACATTTTCACGATTTAAAAAAAATAGCAGACCTACAAGCTCGTATCGCGCCACTCGGTGGCACGCTATGAGCTTGTAGATCTGCTATTTTTCAATAGCTAGAGTATAACAGAATGCATAAAACACCAAATGGGGTTCCCGCCCAAAATGGGTTAACACGTATGTTTTTTTTCTTTTTACATCTCACGTCGTCATTAGTGCCCTAAACAAACTGCCTTATGACGTCATTTCAAAAGCCATACATAGTCTATAGTAGCTAGAATGTGAACCCGGACATGTTGAGTACACCAATGTTTTATGTTACAAATGTTTAGTATGGGCCCCAGCATGTAGAAACTGATAGTCTAGTAGCCAGAATGTGAACCCGGACATGTTGAGTACACCAACGTTTTATGTTACAAATGTTTAGTATGGTCCCCAGCATGTAGAAACTGATAGTCTAGTAGCCAGAATGTGAACCCGGACATGTTGAGTACACCAACGTTTTATGTTATACAAATGTTTAGTATGGGGCCCCAGCATGTAGAAACTGATAGTCTAGTAGCCAGAATGTGAACCCGGACATGTTGAGTACACCAACGTTTTATTTTACAAATGTTTAGTATGGGGCCCCAGCATGTAGAAACTGATAGTCTAGTAGCCAGAATGTGAACCCGGACATGTTGAGTACACCAACGTTTTATGTTACAAATGTTTAGTATGGGCCCCAGCATGTAAAAACTGCCGGATGCTAACTTGCATATATTGAGCAATTTTCCTAATCGGCATAATTGGCTTTAATGACTATCATCACATATATATGGCTATATGGACACTATTTCAGATGATATAGTCCGAGACTTTAGTCATATTTTTGCGGTAATCAGTCTTAGAAGCACCACATTTGGCACAGATGTAGCCCAGGGCATGCTCTAATGATTTAGCTAGGGTGGGGGCCGGTGTGTCATTGTAAAAACCAGATAAATGAATGTCCACTGACTGCATTGAGTCTTCTGCTCACTTTGAATGAACTAATTGCTACTTCTAGTCTCTCGAGACAGACTGTTGACTAACGTCACATTCACAGGAAAAGAGGGAGCTGTTTTTCCTTTATTCTTTGACGATGGGTTCTCAGATTGCTCCTTGTCTGAATGGGGTCGAGGAATATGTGACACCAAATGTGTGAGTCTGTCGCCCTCTGCTGGACAAACATCGGACATGACATTAAAATAATAAACATCCACGGTTGAGAGAGGCAGACACAACATTTGTCACACCATAAACACAAAGTTTGCCACTACCTCTAATCCCAGGTATATCATTTTAGGTATATAATTTTACCCAATATAATACATTCCATAAAGGCTCTATATTAAAGTACAGCAATGGCAATTTGAGGTACCGGTACTCTTCTTTTATATTAACTGTGGTCATTCTGTGTGCACAGTCTGTGTTTTGCTGGTGAATAATTAGATGGCTTTTATTTTATTTAAGGCAGTGATTACTGTTATCAGTGTGATTGGCAATTAATGAATTGTTTGTATTTAAATGTTCTAAACACAGATTTAAAACATGTCATCCGCTCTTCAAACAGTTCCACATGGATTCAGATTACAGACACTCAGTGAAGCTGTTGAAATAACTTTGAGGACTTTAAGGACCAATAGAATCCATTGATTATTTGTAATGGTTTAATTCCAGAAGGTCATAGTTCAGTTACAGTTTTGTGTAAGGGTCCATTTGGTTCCATGTGTATTGTGTTACACTCAGAGTTACAGACCTGTAAGGTTATATTATAATAAGGTTTTTTTCTTTTTTTAAAGCGAGAAAAGAATTAGCCTACATGTATTCCAAGTTCCAACATATTCCAAAAACATAATTTCATGCATTACAATACATAAATGTAGGAAGTTTAAGAAGCTAAGGGCCGATTCATACTCCTATTTTACCGCTGTTTCGGCGCTGTAGTGCCGAAATGATTTCGGCTCATCAGACATTTTCAGTAGCACCGAAGAGCCGACTTTAGGACGGTACCCGCCCCCCCGAACCTCAAATGACGTCACATTGTAGGCTCTACAGAGCCGAACCGAGTTTTATTCGGCTTTAAAATAGGAGTATGAATCGCCCCTTAGGCTAAACGAACGCAAGATAACGTTTGAGAAGAAAGAAGGAAATGAAAATAGCAGATCTACAAGCCACTCAGTAGGTGACGTTCCCGCATAACTTCTGGGTATGATGATGATGTCATTCACATACCCTCTATTCTGGGGGGAGCCTTCAGCCAAAAATAGCAGATCTACAAGCTGTAGGACGACTATGTTTGGCAAGATTTGGTGTAGACAGAAAATAAGTGGTCCAAGTACAGCGACAACTCAGGTCCAGTTTAGTAAGTCTAGAGGGTTTAAGAGGATAAATAACAATCTGTATTATAGTATGTATATGAATTAATTTAACAAACTGTATTCTACTATATGTTTATATGTATATGAATGTATTTTAACAAGCTGTATTCTATGTTTATATATATGAGCTGTTTGAACTGATTTTGAAGGATGTGTCATTGATTGATTCCATCAATTGGTTCAATAATGGACTTTTAGTTTACAAATAAGGAACCAAGTGTGTCTCCTATCAGTTCAATAATGGACATGTCTTTTAGTTTACAAATAAGGAAGTGGAACAAAGTGTGTCTCCTATCAGTTAAATAACGGACATGTCTTTTAGTTTACAAATAACAAAGTGTGTCTTATTGTTGTTTCCAAACAAGGGACGATTCCTTATTCCTTATTCAGTTGGCGACCCAATATATGGCTATTTACGTATACAATAAATTACCAGAATGATCCAAAAGTACAAATGAAACAAAGTATTTCATTGCTTACGGTAATGAAAGTAGTCCATTAGGCCATTGGTTCCCAACCTTTTTATACTGAAGTACCACCTCAGAAAATATTTGTCTCTCCAAGTCCCACCATAATAACTGATGTTAGATGTTAGGGTAATTAATGGGAATTGACCCATGAGTAAAAACTAAATGAAGGTGGATTTCATTGCTTACAGTAATGAAATAATTCCATTAGTTTATGCCAGGTGAGTCCAGTGCAACGCGCCTCAGAAATCAACGGGAAGTGTTGGAGAAATAGAATCAATATCCGGTCAGTGCGTTCAGTGTCTGTTTCTCGCTTCAAATGTTTTCAGAAACATTCTTGAGAGAAATGTTTAGCTGTAAATGACATTGTTTGTTTATACATGAAATAATAACGTGTGTTCCGATTGGATCCAACGTAGTTCTTATTGTGGACATGTTGTCACACTATGAATATTAATACACAGGAACGACGACAGACTGTCAACAAATAGCGGTGTACGATTATGAAATTATGACCGATATCCGATTATTTGCAGAGTCATATCTGCCGATACCGATTGTGACTGATTCCGATATCATACAGAGGACCACAATGGAAACAAGCCTATAGGCCCTATAGGTGCTTGGCCCAAAGCCTGTTAATAAAGTATTAAAGCAATCAATAAATAGCCTAGATACTCTTTTCCAACTGTCTGTTTTCACAACTGAATGACTGAATGAGATAGTACACAAGTACACAAAATTAAATGTAGAAAAATGTAAAGTTTACTTTTTACTTAAGATTTTACATCATATTTGATGTGGCTTTTGTTCTAGACTAGAGGTACTAGACACTTTTCATTTATATTGAACTCATTGATGATTTTTTACATTTTTCATTTAAAACCGATTAAATAATCTGTATTATTTTGAGACTGTTCCGATACCAATATGGCATTTTTATGGCCGATTCCGATTTATGCTACCGATTAATCGTGCATCCCTATCAACAATCAATTTATTAAACAATTATGACTTCTACACATGATCATACAATAACATGTGAAGAATGAGAATATCAAATGAATGAATGAATGTATGAATGAATGAATGAATGAATGAAATATTTATTTTCGTGTCATGCCACTTTTGCCCATCCCATATGGGATTATATGACACATTTCACAAAGTACATTGAATACAACTATGTTCATACATATTTGTACATTATTCGAACAAAAAAAGAAAACAAAACGAAAATAAACAAAACGAAAATAAACATAACGAGGCCATTTTACATGTAAATGGCCCTCCTCCTCATTGACCAGGCCTTTAGTCAACCATTTCTCATGATTCTGAAATCATTGCAAACATTTGTTGTACATGTTTGTTTGTTACTAGACACCTTTACAAACACATTGAAATCATTGCAAGCATTTGTTTTAGTCAACTTTCTTGTACCGCGCTCTGACTTATGGTGCGTTACCGGCTTAAATCAACATCATAAAAAGTAGAGAGGTCGCACACACCAAGAAACAAATTCAAGCAGGTTTATTTCTCTATTTCATCGGGACAAACGTTTGGGCTAACAGCCTTCTTCAGTGTGAGGAGTTGTGGGAGTCAAGTCTCTTTTGAAGGAGTGGTGATGTTGTGCAGGTGCACACCATCACTAATCATCACCTCACAGTCACACCCAAGGTGTGATTACAGACTGGATAGATAAAAGCTATCAGTATCTATTAACAATGTCAATACATTTGCCCAATATATAGAAATATCAAATATACAAATATACAAATATTATAAAAAGATTGAACACTAATGAAAGTGGCTGAGGACATCTGGTATTACTGCCTCATAAATCAGTTACAGTCATTAGAGGAAAACGATTACTGTTTGTTTGGGACCTCCTTGGACTCCCATTCCTTTGTCCAAGCTGATTGGACGGTGAAGTCAGCTGGTGGAGGGTTGGTCTAGATGGAAGTGGAGCAGTGGGGGGGTGTAGATGTCTGCATGGTAGATGACTGAAGACAGGGACTGTGTTCCTCCACCTCACAGCTGCCTTTGATACCGTCTGGCACAAACACCTCACAGTGAAACTCACAAAGACCTCACAGTGAAACTCACAAAGACCTCACAGTGAAACTCACAAAGACCTCACAGTGAAACTCACAAAGACCTCACAGTGGAACTCACAAAGACCTCACAGTGAAACTTACAAAGACCTCACAGTGAAACTCACAAAGACCTCACAGTGAAACTCACAAAGACCTCACAGTGGAACTCACAAAGACCTCACAGTGAAACTTACAAAGACCTCACAGTGAAACTCACAAAGACCTCACAGTGGAACTCACAAACACCTCACAGTGAAACTCACAAACACCTCACAGGGAAACTCACAAAGACCTCACAGTGAAACTCACAAAGACCTCACAGTGAAACTCACAAAGACCTCACAGTGAAACTCACAAAGACCTCACAGTGAAACTCACAAAGACCTCACAGTGAAACTCACAAAGACCTCACAGTGAAACTCACAAAGACCTCACAGTGAAACTCACAAAGGACGCTCCCTGCTTGTACAACGGCAATAATTCAAACTCTGCCGACCAACCGGAGGTTCAGAGTTCACCTAGGTCAGAACACAGGCACACGGAAAACACAGAGAAATGGAGTCCCGCAGGGCTGAGTTCTAGAGCTCCAACCCTGTTCAACCTCTACACAAAACAACCTACCATCCACCAACTCCTGCAAATGTATCTATGCAGATTACATCTGTCTGGCATTCCAAACCACCAGACCTTGACCGACTGGAACATGTGCTCTCTGAAGACCTTTACAAAACTGGACCAGTTGTGCAAAACCTGGCGCCTAAAACCGCCCAACAAAAAAAGTTTCCAGCGTATTCCATCTCCACAATGCTAAAGCTGCCAGAGAACTGAACATCCATCTGAGTGGACTCAAGCTAAAGCTGCCTCTAATCCAACCCACCTCGTTGTGACCCTCGACAGAACCCTGTCCTTCAAAGAACAACTAAAAGGGAACGACAGCGAAGGTGAAGTCCAGAAACAACCCACTCTGCTGCAGCCTCCACACTGAGCTCTGCTGCAGCCTCCACACTGAGCTCTGCTGCAGCCTCCACACTGAGCTCTGCTGCAGCCTCCACACTAACTCTGCTGCAGCCTCCACACTGAACTCTGCTGCAGCCTCCACACTGAGCTCTGCTGCAGCCTCCACACTGAGCTCTGCTGCAGCCTCCACACTGAGCTCTGCTGCAGCCTCCACACTGAGCTCTGCTGCAGCCTCCACACTGAGCTCTGCTGCAGCCTCCACACTGAGCTCTACTGCAGCCTCCACACTGAGCTCTGCTGCAGCCTCCACACTGAGCTCTGCTGCAGCCTCCACACTGAGCTCTGCTGCAGCCTCCACACTGAGCAACAGCAGTTACTCAGAGGATGCTTCAGAAAGTCAAAGACTCTCCCCGTCTACCAGGTCAAAGACTCTCCCATATACCAGGTCAAAGGTCAAAGACTCTCTCCGTCTACCAACCCATGCAGACATCTAGTCTAATGTAAGATCTAAAGCTCCCTGTGGTGATGACTCATTTATACCATAGAGTTTGACATTAATATGGATTTGACCACGGACCCCCATTTGAACATATTTGTACCAGGGACCCCCATTTGAACATATTTGTACCAGGGACCCCCATTTGAACATATTTGTACCAGGGACCCCCATTTGAACGTGTGTGTGTGTGTGTGTGTGTGTGTGTGTGTGTGTGTGTGTGTGTGTGTGTGTGTGTGTGTGTGTGTGTGTGTGTGTGTGTGTGTGTGTGTGTGTGTGTGTGTGTGTGTGTGTGTGTGTGTGTGTGTGTGTGTGTGTGATAGGTTAACGTGTTTAACCCATTTTGACCTGAGATCCGATTCTAAAAATGTCTTCTACATCCTGACAGTTTTCTGAGAAAGCTATGTTTCTATGTCAGTCGTTCTCAAAAATAGCAGACCTACAAGCTCGTAGCGCGCCACTCGTTGGCGCACTATGAGCTTGTAGATCTGCTATTTTTCAATAGCTAAAGCATAACATAATCTAACACCAAAAGGGGTTCCCGCCCAATTGTTTTTACAGCAAATGTAGATTTTATTTTAGTCATAGTCTTTGGAATGAAGCTTCATTTAGTTTTAGTCATATTTTAGTCATCTGAAAAGTTTTAGTGTTAGTCTAGTTTTAGTCGACTAAATATAAGATGTTAGTTGACAAAATCTACAGTCAATTTAGTTGACTAAAATGTATTTTGGTGGGCCTTGGTGGCGTCGTAATGGCTGAGTTTACATGCTGAAAATAGCATATCTACAAGCTCACAACGTGCCGCAATGCGACGCGTTGTGGGCTCTGAAAATAGAAGATCTACAAGCCCACAACGTGTCGCAATGCGACGCGTTGTGGGCTTGTAGATCTGCTATTTTCAGCAACCAAGCATAACATGACTTGTCTTTTAGTTCTACTGGATGTCTTCTCCACCTTAACATTTTAGTCTAGTTTTTATTTGTTGATGAAATTGTCAGTATATTTAGTCTTAGTTTTAGTCATCATAGCTTAGTTTTTATTTTGTTATTTAGTCTTCCTCAGTGAAAAAAGGTAGTCGGCGAAATCAACACTAACTGGTTCTCAAAGTGTGGTCCAGGGTCCCCCGGGGGTCCTTGAGGGGGTTCCAGGGGGTCCTAGAAGCTAAATGATCAAATATTAACCATATATTACTTTGCTATTTGAACATATCAGATCTACAAGCTCACAATGCATTGGGTCAAAGGTCAAATACATGGGGGGAGTTGACATGACAACGTCCAGGAGCTGTAATGTGTGATGTCACTAGTGATGCTTATTACATCATCACGATGATGTCACCGTGATGTCATGAGTCACTCATGCCCAAATATGGAGTCCATGATGTCAGACTCGGCTATAGTGTCAAAGTACCCCGTGGCGACGGTGGTAACCATGAAAACCTGCAATCACTCAAACATGTTGAGTAACCATGGCGACCTGATGATGTCACCCTCACATAGAGCCTCTATCTCTGCTCACACAGACACACTGAGGAGGAGGAGGAGGAGTTCCAAAACATGAACCCGGCATAGAGAGATTGAGTGGGCGTGGTCTGGAAGGTGTACAGGTGTCTCAGTGAGTCAGAGCACACTGTGTAGAAGGACAGAGTCCCAGCGGGACGGTCCACATACACTGATACTCTGTTGGAGCCTTTAGAGACTCTGACAGGGAGGACAGTATTCTGTCCGTTGTGTCTGACATAGTAACTGGTACCATTAAGACCATCACAGTACAGACTCCAGGACTTGTCATTGGATCCAAGCCCACAGTCACCACCACTTCCTTTCCTGCTGATTGTTCCGTCAGCCACTCCTATATAAACCCCTCCACTGCACTCTACCTCCCAGGAACAGCGTCCAGTCACACTCTGTGTACTCAGAACCTGTTCCCAGAAACTAAACCTGTCAGGGTGATTAGGAGGATCCTGACCCCCTGACCTCTGTGTGACCTTCCTGTTGTCCTCAGACAGAGAGAGGTATCTGTGTGCTGTGTTGGTGTCCAGTGTGAGACGCTGGAAATCTGATGAGAAAACAACACAAGGAACATTAAATACATCATTCACTGACTGACACACACGCACAAATGCACATGCACGGTCGCACCCATGCGCACACACACATGCACGGTCGCACACACACACACACACGCACGGTCGCACACATACACGCGCACGGTGACACACACACACACCCGTGCGCAGTCACACACACACACACGCACAGTCACACACATACACACATGCACGGTCACACACACATGCGCGGTCACACACACACACGCGCGCGCGGTCACACACACGCGCGGTCACACACGCACGCGGTCACACACGCACGCGGTCACACACACACACACGCGCGGTCACACATGCGCAGTCACACACACTTGCACGGTCACACACACACACACACATGCGCGGTCACAAAACACACACGCGTGCAGTTACACACACACACACGCGCGCAGTCACACACACACGCGCACAGTCACACACACACACACATGCACGGTCACACACACATGCACGGTCACACACACATGCACGGTCACACACACACACACACACACACATGCGCGGTCACACACACGCGCACACAGTCGCGGTCACACACACATGCGCGGTCACACACACACTCACAGTCACACACACACATACACGCACGGTCAAGGTCACACTCACACGCGGTCACACACACAGTCGCGGTCACACACACACATACACGCACGGTCACACACACACGCGCGTGGTCACACACACACACACGCGCGGTCACACACACGCGCAGTCACACACACACACACGGACACACACACACGCGCACGCGTGGACACACACACACACAAGCGCGGACACACACACACGCGTGCGCGCGTGGACACACACACACAATTGCGGACACACACATGCGCGGACACACACACACACACACATACATGCACGGTCACACACACATGCGCGGTCACACACACAAGCGCGGACACACACACACACACATGCGCGGACACACACACACACACACATACATGCGCGGACACACGCGCGCGCGTGGTCACACGCGTGCGTGGTCACACGCGCATTCACACACACACACGCACGCAGTCACACTCGGTCACACACACCCGCGCGCAGTTACACACACACATGTGCGCAGTCACACACACACACAAGTGCGCAGTCACATACACACATACACACGCACAGTCACACACACGCGCGCGTGGTCACACGCGTGCGTGGTCACACGCGCATTCACACACACACACGCACGCAGTCACACTCGGTCACACACACCCGCGCGCAGTTACACACACACATGTGCGCAGTCACACACACACACACAAGTGCGCAGTCACATACACATACACACGCGCAGTCACACACACGCGCTGTCACACACACGCGCTGTCACACGCACGCGCAGTCACACACACACATGCGCGGTCACACACACACATGCGCGGACAAACACACACATGCGCGGACACACACACACACACACATGCGCGGACACACACACACACAGACATGCGCGGACACACACACGCGCACGTGTGGACACACACACACACAAGCGCGGACACACACACACACACACACACAAGCGCGGACACACACACACACACACACACACACACACACACACACACACACACACACACACACACACACACACACACACACACAGTTGGGTGAAGGGTTAGAGTCCAACCACCAGGGGGCAGAATGTCTAAAAGTCTCCACACAGTGTGATTTTATTTGAACTGGAGACCCCCCAAAATAATCATTTGAACTGCATGGGGACCAGTGTTGTTTTCATCGACTAAAACTATGACAAAAAATGTTTGTCGACTGCCTTTTTCCACTGATGAAAACTAAATGGAAACAAAATGAAAACTAAGCTATGATGACTAAAACTAAGACTAAATATACTGACAATTTGATCAACAAATAAAAACTAGACTAAAATGTTAGGAAGGGACTAGTGGACAAGAGATCCAGTAGAAGTAATTTTACACTTGGTTGCATGCTGAAAATAGCAGATCTACAAGCTCACAAGCTTGTGAGCTTGTAGATCTGCTAGTTTTAGCAAGTGTAAAAACAGTCATTACGACGGCATCAAGGCCCGCCAAAATACATTTTAGTCGACTAAATCAACTGTAGATTTAATATCCTATGATATTAGTCGACTAAAACTATACTAACACTAAGACATTCCAGGTGACTAAAATGTGACTAAAACTAAATGCAACTATTCAAGAGACTATGACTAAAACTAAAATCTAAATTTGCTGCCAAAAACAACACTGCTGGGGACCCCCCAAAATAATCATATTTTAACTGGGGGGACCCCAAAATTATAATAAATGAAGTGGTGACCCCCCAAAATTATAATACATGAAGTGGGGACCCCCCAAAATTATAATAAATGAAGTGGGGACCCCCCAAAATTATAATAAATGAAGTGGGGACCCCCCAAAATTATAATAAATGAAGTGGGGACCCCCCACACTGACAAGCACATGGAATTGTAGGCGTTACATTTAGTTTGAGGCATTGTGAGCTTGTAGATCTGCTATTTTCACAATATTTTCCACTTTCTTACACCTTATTTGACATTTTTGGCCAATTTGGCCACAACCATCTGGGGATCCCCACAACCATCTGGGGATCCCCACAACCATCTGGGGACCTCCACAATCATCTGGGGACCCCCCACAACCATCTGGGGACCCCCACAATCATCTGGGGACCCCCACAACCATCTGGGGACCTCCACAATCATCTGGGGACCCCCCACAATCATCTGGGGACCCCCCACAACCATCTGGGGACCCCCACAATCATCTTGGGACCCCCCACAATCATCTGGGGACCTCCACAATCATCTGGGGACCCCCCACAACCATCTGTGGACCTCCACAATCATCTGGGGACCCCCCACAATCATCTGGGGACCCCCCACAACCATCTGGGGACCCCCACAATCATCTGGGGACCCCTACAACCATCTGGGGACCCCCAGGGGGTTCATGGGGGGAGGAGGTGCCTAGTTCATGTATGCAGTGATAGGTCAGGCTAGAGGGGGTTAAAGCAATGGGCGAAGGTGGTTGGTGAAGAGGAGAGCCCGAAGAAAAAGGAAGTGACACAATGACAGTGGGCAGAGAGAGACTAGCCTAGACAGAGACAGACAGAGAGACTCTTTGTTATTTTATAATTATAAAGGAAGTGACACACTGACAGTGGGCAGAGAGAGACTAGCCTAGACAGAGACAGACAGAGAGACTCTTTAGCCAAATTCCAATACCCAAAATCTCGGCCACTCGCTCACTCCCACTCGGTCACTCGGGGTCATTCCAGCTTGCCCCGGAAATGGTTAACGTTCCAATTGTTAATGTGCTCCATCGAGGAGGCGAGTGGAGTCGAGTGGAGGAGCCGAGTGGGCTCTCCGAGAGCGCATAGAGCGAGTGTACATCAGGTGCAGGCTCGGTGGGGTATGTTGTCTCCTCGCGCCGGATTTCCGCATCACGTGTACATGTTTTTTTCTTTCTCCAGTGACATAAGTCCGCCTCCTCCACATGTGGCACACTGCTTGAAACCCGATACTATGCACCCCCCCCACCCCCACCCCCACCCCCATCCACCAGCACTGAATTAATAGAGCTTCTGAATGATAAAGTAGCCTATCTATAGCCTACATATGTGAAAGCCACTGGCTTTATTGCATTGTGTGATATAAGCATAATGAAAGTAGGTATATAAATATAGGCTATATTGTGCGCGACTCAAAAGCTATAGTTTTTTTCTCTCTGTGCATGCCTGAATGCGCAGACTGCTATGAATGACGGTGACAAAAATGTATTTAGCCTATTTATGTGGACTCAACTGAATATGTAAGTCAGAAAGACTACTTAATTCCTGTTATAGTGTCCGTTATATGCAAAGACCGTCGGAGGAGGGACTGTCGGAGGAGGGGGTGGGGGGGGGGGGGTTGATTTATAAGCACAAAATGATGAATTGTCTATTCTGTAGACTGTACTGGATTCGGAGTTCCAGTGATCCAGCTGTGTGACACTGTATTGTTCCACCACTTTTGCTTTGGCAATGTAAACGTATGTTTTCCATGCCAATAAAGCCCTTTGAATTGAATTGAATTGATACACGTCAAGTGACGTCATAAGTGATCGCGGAATGTGCCGTCGCTTTGAAATGACATTCCGATTCTAGAGGCAAATCCACTCGCATCGAATCCTCTCCTCCTCGCTGGGGGCGGAGCTAAGGAGCGAGTGGAGGACGCGAGGGGAGTGAGCGAGTGTGAAAGTTGCGGTATTGGAATTTGGCTTTTGTTATTTTATAATTATAAAGGAAGTGACACACTGACAGTAGGCAAAGAGAGACTAGCATAGACAGAGACAGACAGAGGCCCAATCCCAATCGCCTCCCTCAAGCCCTGAGCCCTGAACCCTCATTGACTTTAATGACGTCAGCTGTAAGTGCTTGAGGGTGAGAGGCTGCAAGGGCTCCAAATTGTTGTGAAGGAAATGGGACAGCACTTTGAAGATGTGCCATTCATGACAATTTGCATCACTTTATAAAACAAACTGTCCTTATTCACAGCAAGTGCTTTAACCCACTCAGGGCGGGAACCCCTTTTGGTGTTTTAAGCATTATGTTATACTTTAGCTATTGAAAAATAGCAGATCTAAAAGTTCGGCTCAGTGCCGCGCTACGAGCTTGTAGATCTGCTATTTTATAAAAAACGTGATAATGTGGCGCTAATCTTTGAATATATATATATATTCTTTCAGAGCAAATGTTTTTAACTCATATCTTTGCTTCTGAGGGGTCCCTGGAACAACATATTTTCAGATGGGGTCGGCGGCCAATTACATACATTTTTGGGTGTCCTTGATGTAAAAATGTTTGAGAACGACTGACATTAAAATATGGGGTTTTCAGAAAACTGTTTAAATTTAGAAGGCATTTGTAGAATCGTCCTCAGGTCTAATCCTACTATAAATGCGCCACATCTCTGTGTGCGTGCGTGTGTGCGTGTGTGCGTGTGTGTGTGTACGGTTGTAATGCACGTAACTCAAATTCGACACACACGTTCCACACCCCCGCAGGGAGTGCAGTGCCCGGTATCGAGACGGTCGGACCCACGGTTCTCCAAAACCACCACAAAAGGCTCTGGTCAGGCTCTGCCAGTGGGCCCAATGAGGCCAAGTACCCTCACCTGTGCAATTTCCAGCCTCTGCCTCAGCCAATTGATTGCCATGTCTATCATGTCTATTTTAGTATTTATTATTTATTAGTTTTATAAAAACACTTTCCTGTGTGATAGGGGTTGTAATATCCATAGATAATAATATTCATAATATGCATTATAAATTGCATTTCCACATTATTTTACTTTGCTCAATGGTCATTTCTATCATGTTTCCCTTATTATTATTGTTATTAAATATATCCTATCCTTCCATTCCGTCTCCTTTTGAGAACAGTGAGAAAGCACTATTGTTTGTTGACATTCTAACCGCGATACATAACTTATTTGCATACTTAAATGATTGACGTTCAGAGGATCCCCCTCATTCCCCTGGTAACGCTATGAACTGTGGGTAATGTCTTTGCCAAAGTCAGCCTATGGCCCAATCCCAATCTGCTCCCTTGCTGACTCAATGAGCCCTCACTGACTTAGGTGCGCGTTCATGTGAAGTCTGTGAGGGCTTGAGGGATGTCCCATTTGAAATCGTTAAGTCAGTGAGGGCTCAGCCCCGCCCCTTTATGCACCCTTTGCCAAAGTCAGCATCGATGCTGACTTTGGCTGACTTTGACAAAGAAATTACCCACAGTTCATAGCGTTACTAGGGGAATGAGGGGGATCGTCCGAACGTCAATCATTTAAGTATGCAAATTAGTTATGTATCGCGGTTAGAATGTCAACAAACAATAGTGCTTTCTCACTGTTCTCAAAGGGAAACGGAATGGAAGAATAGGATATATATATATATATAATAACAATAATAATAAGGGAAACATGATGAGAAATGACTAATGAGCAAAGTAAAATAATATGGAAATGCAATTTATAATGAATATTATTATATATGAATATTACAACCCCTATCACACAGGAAAGTGTATTTATGAAACTAATAATAAAACGATCAGCTTAAATAATAAAATAGACATGATAGACATGTATGAATAGGCCAAGCATGTAGGCACTGGCTGTGAATAAGGACAGTTTTTATAAAGTGATGCAAAGTGTCATGAATGGCGGACTCATCTTCAAAGTGCTGTCCCATTCCTTTCACAACAATTTGGAGCCCTTGCAGCCTCACTGACTTACCGATTTCAAATGGGACATCCATCAAGCCCTTGTGTACTTCACATGGACGCGCAGCTAAGTCAGTGAGGGCTCATTGAGTCAGCAAGGGAGCGGATTGGGATTGGGCCAGAGAGACTCTTTGTTATTTTCAGCACCCTCCCAACCCAGTTTTAGCCTGTATTAAAACCTCCCAACCCAGTTTTAGCCTGTATTAAAACCTCCCAACCCAGTTTTAGCCTGTATTAAAACCTCCCAACCCAGTTTTAGCCTGTATTAAAACCTCCCAACCCAGTTTTAGCCTGTATTAAAACCTCCCAACCCAGTTTTAGCCTTATTAAAACCTCCCAACCCAGTTTTAGCCTGTATTAAAACCTCCCTAGCCAGTTTTAGCCTGTATTAAAACCTCCCAACCCAGTTTTAGCCTGTATTAAAACCCCCCAACCCAATTTTAGCCTGTATTAAAACCTCCCAACCCAGTTTTAGCCTGTATTAAAACCTCCCAACCCAGTTATAGCCTGTATTAAAAGGGCAATAAACCCAGTTCTCTGGTTAAAACGTCAATCCTGTTTCCTCCCTTTATTTTCTAAGTTAGTGAGACAGCTTGAGGGACCGTAAACGCTACAGTACTTTACTTGAGTATTTCCAATATCCAACACTTTTATTTCTATACTCCACTACATCTAAGATTCCAAATATTGTACTTTTACTCCATTACATTTAGTTACTAGTTATTTGGATTATTATTACAAAACATACATTTCCCACATTGCCCATATACATTTTGGCCATTTGAAAATAGCAGATCTACAAGCTCACAATGCGTCGCATCACGGTGCATATTAGTGAATGAGGCCCATTGTTTCTGTCAAAAGATTTTTATACAGTTGAAAACTTGAAATGGGACATTCTGCATAAAGAGTACTTTCTACGTTTGGTACTTTAAGTACATATTGATACCAAGTACATTTTGTATTCCAGACTTGTACTTGTAACAGAGTATTTCTATATTGCAGTACAAGTTGTCAACGTGGTGCGACTCGACGCGTTGTAATCTCAGATCTGTAGTTTTTATGAGCGGTGCCTCCTCTCCATTACGCAGCTGTATGTGTACGTGTCTGTCTCTCTGTGTACGTGTCTGTCTCTATGTGTACGTGTTTGTCTCTATGTGTACGTGTCTGTCTCTATGTGTACGTGTCTGTCTCTCTGTGTACGTGTCTGTCTCTCTGTGTACGGGTCTGTCTCTCTGTGTACGTGTCTGTCTCTATGTGTACGTGTCTGTCTCTCTGTGTACGTGTCTGTCTCTCTGTGTACGTGTCTGTCTCTATGTGTACGTGTCTGTCTCTATGTGTACGTGTCTGTCTCTATGTGTACGTGTCTGTCTCTCTGTGTACGTGTCTGTCTCTCTGTGTACGTGTCTGTCTCTCTGTGTACGTGTCTGTCTCTCTGTGTACGTGTCTGTCTCTATGTGTACGTGTCTGTCTCTCTGTGTACGTGTCTGTCTCTCTGTGTACGTGTCTGTCTCTATGTGTACGTGTCTGTCTCTATGTGTACGTGTCTGTCTCTCTGTGTACGTGTCTGTCTCTATGTGTACGTGTCTGTCTCTCTGTGTACGTGTCTGTCTCTCTGTGTACGTGTCTGTCTCTCTGTGTACGTGTCTGTCTCTCTGTGTACGTGTCTGTCTCTCTGTGTACGGGTCTGTCTCTCTGTGTACGTGGCTGTCTCTCTGTGTACGTGTCTGTCTCTCTGTGTACGTGTCTGTCTCTCTGTGTACGTGTCTGTCTCTATGTGTACGTGTCTGTCTCTCTGTGTACGTGTCTGTCTCTATGTGTACGTGTCTGTCTCTCTGTGTACGTGTCTGTCTCTCTGTGTACGTGTCTGTCTCTATGTGTACGTGTCTGTCTCTATGTGTACGTGTCTGTCTCTCTGTGTACGTGTCTGTCTCTCTGTGTACGTGTCTGTCTCTCTGTGTACGTGTCTGTCTCTATGTGTACGTGTCTGTCTCTCTGTGTACGTGTTTGTCTCTATGTGTACGTGTCTGTCTCTCTGTGTACGTGTCTGTCTCTATGTGTATGTGTCTGTCTCTCTGTGTACGTGTCTGTCTCTATGTGTACGTGTCTGTCTCTATGTGTACGTGTCTGTCTCTCTGTGTACGTGTCTGTCTCTCTGTGTACTTGTCTGTCTCTCTGTGTACGTGTCTGTCTCTCTGTGTACGTGTCTGTCTCTATGTGTACGTGTCTGTCTCTCTGTGTACGTGTCTGTCTCTATGTGTACGTGTCTGTCTCTCTGTGTACGTGTCTGTCTCTATGTGTACGTGTCTGTCTCTATGTGTACGTGTCTGTCTCTCTGTGTACGTGTCTGTCTTTCTGTGTACGTGTCTGTCTCTATGTGTACGTGTCTGTCTCTCTGTGTACGTGTCTGTCTCTATGTGTACGTGTCTGTCTCTATGTGTACGTGTCTGTCTCTCTGTGTACGTGTCTGTCTTTCTGTGTACGTGTCTGTCTCTATGTGTACGTGTCTGTCTCTCTGTGTACGTGTCTGTCTCTCTGTGTACGTGTCTGTCTCTCTGTGTACGTGTCTGTCTCTATGTGTACGTGTCTGTCTCTCTGTGTACGTGTCTGTCTCTCTGTGTACGTGTCTGTCTCTCTGTGTACGTGTCTGTCTCTCTGTGTACGTGTCTGTCTCTCTGTGTACGTGTCTGTCTCTATGTGTACGTGTCTGTCTCTATGTGTACGTGTCTGTCTCTCTGTGTACGTGTCTGTCTCTATGTGTACGTGTCTGTCTTTTCTTTTCTTGTCATTTCTCAACCGGGAAGGCTTGCCAGAACCGTCCCGGTCCCCTGGGCGCGTTCCTGGGGGTCTGGATGTTCCGGGGACCCCCACACGGTAACTCTGTCATTTCTCCAAAAATAATCAAAGTACAGCATAGAGCACAGTACACTACAATACAGTACAGAGCAGTAACTATACCAATAAATGTATAGTTGCACCGCTCAGTTCACACAAGTGTGATTTTTATTTCCAGTCGTCTTGTATGTTGTTAAATGGAGCGTAGAACAATGCAAATGATCAACACGGAGATCACTTGTGAGTTTCTAACAAAAACGAGACACACCTGTGATCTGCACACATCACGGCTCTGCACCACCTTTCATGCATCGCACGTCAGAATTGAACTTATGCCAAATAGACGAAATACATGTTATTTACGACCAGGTTAGTGAATGAGGCCCATTGTTTCTGTCAAACCACATGACCTTATCTTGATGGTGTTAAGGACCAGGCCAAGAGCACAGAGTAGAGAGCATAAGAGTTTTCAGGACATCAACCAAGTATACAACAGTGTATAAAATGTTAATGTGTGATGTTGACACAGACAGACAGATACTCACGTTTTGAAATGAGTGTAGAATTAAACCCATCTTCTCCTCCATGTTTCACTCTGTAGGAAGTAGAACAACAATGCATCAATGTCTGACTGTCTAACACAACGTCTCCTGCACTAGCTGACACTACAGTGTTTCACTCTGTAGGAAGTAGAACAACAATGCATCAATGTCTAACTGTCTAACACAACGTCTCCACTAGCTGACACTACAGTGTTTCACTCTGTAGGAAGTAGAACAACAATGCGTCAATGTCTAACTGTCTAACACAACGTCTCCACTAGCTGACACTACAGTGTTTCTCCTATCATTATCTTGGCCCTGCAGCTCATCCAGACATACTCACTGCTGCCCAGTTTGGATCTCATCACCTCCTCAGACTCCACCTTAACCCCTATAGCACTCCACTCTCCTTTTATACCTTATTGATGCAACTTTACTATGCACATATATATCTGGGATATGTCTTGTTCTTAATTTAGATTATTTTTGTTGTTTTTTAGAGTACACTTTTAGAGTTTCTTTGAGGCACTGCATTGTTCTCTCTGCATGCTTTGTGACGTTGTGTCAGAGTGAATACACTGTTAAGGGAAACACTGCACTGTCCAACATGGACACAGCCCAAGTCTACTCACTTGCAGTTCTCCAGGACTGAATCATTCACCACGTTGAGGCTCAGGTCCAACTCTCTTAGGGAGGGATTAGAGCTTACAGCTGAGGCCAGAGCTTCACAGCATCTCTCTGACAGGCCGCAGTGAGCCAGTCTGAAACACCAGATGAAAACATACATAAATAAATGAATGAATAAAGAACACATTTATAATATGCATTATTCCTGGATTTAGAACCTGCTTACAGCCATCTATTAAAGGAGACTCTTGTGTCACTTAGGGTGCCTTCACACCTGGATGATTTAGTTCCATTAACACTAGCACGTCTAAGCGGTCCATCTGACCGATTTTGAAGTGGATTTTCTTTGCCCATGAAGTTCTGAGAAAGTTCCCCTTGCATGACTTTTTCTAAATATTCGATTCAAATCATCTCTGTTTTGTTTTTCATCTGAAATGTTTTCTAAATATGATTTTAGGCATACTTATACCTACTATATCTGCTCTTTTTCGCGCAAATGACCGCCATCACCCGTTCTCCCCCGCAAGCAGTGAAGTTCACACCTCCCTCCCGGCTGGAGACGGGCATTGTTCAAGCTAATTGGTCATTTGCATTCCAACTACTTCCACATGTAGGCAAACTTACATTACGAATTTAGACTAAATGTTGTTTTAGAGGTTATATTTGTTATATGCGGTTTGCAGAAATAACAATGTCTGACTTTATTTTTCCCGAAATGGAAAAAAATATATGGTGAAATATGGTGTGTTGACTGACTGGCGTATTGTTTCCACCAAGCGCATAGCTCAATAGATAAATGTTGACTATACACGCCATCTTTATAGCATAATTATGTAAGGTGGTGATGATCAAAATAAATCAATTATCCTGGTTCGGAGGGCACGCTAAAACCGGCATTATAGCCTGCTGCTGCTGTGGATTGTTCCACAGCCTATTCTGGCATATAAATATCGCCAGCTCTTTCTAATCCGGATCATGTTTTTTTTCAATTCAGGCTATTTTCAATATACCCTGCAGAAGGCAACCTGTTTGCCGAAACGTTGGAATAATAAAGTTTATAGCATCGTGACTACGAGCTGTGCATGGTCTGTTTGACCCGACCGACATTTCCTTTCCTTGGAGCGAGAATGCTTGCCGATGCGATTCCAAATAAAAATGACAGTGTTTGAAATCATTCCAACGCGATAGACCTCCCGAACGTCTAAATGTTTTGTCAGTCAAAAGATAACAGTTCTGTCCGTCTTTCTTTGTCTGTAAACTTTTCTGCACGCGACCAGTGGAACTGATTTGCACGCACGGCTCTCTTTTTTTCTCTCTCCCTCTCTCGCGGAGGCATGTAAATGTTCATGAATCCAAGTAACTGAAGGTGAGGTATGCGGAAATGCATTTTAGATAACGCTGTAGCACTATTTGTGGCGGTGATGCGTCACATGACTTGATCTATCCTATGGTATATAAACCGTGCTGCTACAAACCTTCTGCTGCTGAGATGCAGACCTCTGGAGCTGGCACAATCAATCAAATATATAATAATTACATTGATGCGCCCTTGCCCCTTAACCATACACGTGTAGCCTATAATGTTTCCCCCTCTATATAAAAATGACTTTATTACTCTAATGTCGTATTTCGTCTGACTGAGCAATGCGCCTGGCTCTGGCTGTTACAATAACGTGTGGTATTTTATTGGCTCAATACAAAGTCGGACAGTGTTTTATCCGCTCCCAAACTGTGTTGGACGCAGCTGTTACCTCCTGACCGAGCTGACGCACCCCCAACACCAAGTATTGTATTTGTTATTTGGTCTAAATAACAACGCTCCACACGTCCCAAACTCTTCTCCCTTCTGGCTCCAAAACTATGGAATGCACTTCCCATCACAGTCAGAACTGCAGCCTCACTCCCAATCTTCCGCCGTAGTCTGAAAACCCACCTCTTCAGACTCCACCATGGCCCGTAGCACTTGCCCTAGCCTAGCCCCTTAGATAGCACTTTATATAGACTTAGATGGTATTTTGAACAGACTTATAGCTTGTTACGTAGACAGCACTAGAATTGCATTTTATGTAGTCATAGCACTTTATAGTACATAGTATAGTATGTATAGTTTACATAGATAGTTTACGCATGATTCATGATAACTACTTTTTATATGTGATGTATGCCATGCTTTTGTTATTGCTTAATGTAAGTTGCTCTGGATTAAGAGTCTGCTAAATGCCTAAATTGTAAATTGTCTAAAAGGATTTATATATATAATCCGTTAATCACACAATCAAAGACCAAATAATTTGCAGGCAGCTGGCGTTAATTACCTCGCGCTGCGCAAGGGTATTCAATATAGCGCTCACACCGTCACTATAATTATAGTTTGGTAAACTGAAAAAATAAGTCGAGTTGTCCTGTCGAGTTTAAACGCTGCCTTGAATTAGTTGGAATGTGACATTTAGAAGACAATGGCAAGTCGTCAACCCCCCGCCGCGGGGGGAGAGGTGTGAAGAGCATTAGAAGAGATGCAGGGAGAGAGTGGCCAATGGAATTGCACAAAAAACACGGTCATCTTGACTGTTAGCCGTCAGAGTAGTAGGTGAGTTGAGTTCAGACATGCTAGTGTTAAAACAAACCCTGGCCCCCGACATAATCATATTTGAACTGGGAACCCCCAAATAATGATATTTGAACTGGGGACACCCCAAAATAATATTTGAACTGGGGACCCCCCAAAATAATATTTGAACTGGGGACCCCTCAAAATAATATTTGAACTGGGGACGCCTCAAAATAATATTTGAACTGGGGACGCCCCACAATAATATTTGAACTGGGACACCTTAAAATGATGATATTTCAACAGGGGACCCCCCAGAACTACAAGCTCACAGCGCCTCACAGTGAGCTTGCAGATCAGCTATTTTCACGATGTTTGCTTCTTTCTTCCGTAATATTAGTATTAATATTAGTATTAGTATTATTATAATATAATTAAGAAGCTTGATAACTGTAGCTTGATAACGGGTTGCCAATACATAGTAGCCAATACATTCGCCTTAAAGGGATATTACACTTTCATGTTTGGGGTAATTTTCATGTCTCTCAGGCACATAGGCTTATTAATACGTTCTCGCCATAACATTCATATTATATTCACATAATACAGTACATAATAAACAGAAGTGATAAATAAATGTGGTAAATTGTGATGATATTAAAGGTTATGCAAGGGAAGTCGGGCAGTGTTTTCTCCTGTGTATGTGTAGTCTTGCGTGTGCGCGCGTGCGCCTGTGTGTGCAGGCTTGCGTGCGTGTGTGTCGTGGTGTGAGTGGGTGATTGTAACAGGGGGAGTGCCAGGAACAGACGCAGCCTCGCCGGATTGATGCACAGAGGACGACGCCAAGTTTAAAAGGCTGTCAGAGAGCCGGCGACAGCGAACCCGTGCCTTCCTGACTCCCAACCCGTCCGCTCCGTTGTTGGCTCTGTAGCCACTTGTGCATGTGAAGCTGAACAGATAGCCTAATACAACATTGTCTCACTTGATCCAGTATGTAGCTGACAGATAACAGTCCGACTTGAACACGGCCTCCTGCCAAGTTCTGCTCCGCTAGGCTAGGGTTCTCAGCTAAAGAAAAAGGGGGGGGGGGGGGATGATCTTATGTTTTTCCCGTTTGTATTTTGTTTTCTGACAGGGAGGTTAGCGATTGTATTTTGGTTTTGAATTCATTGAGGTAAGCATTCCCTTTTTCTTTCTAGTTCTGTTTTGATGTTCAGTCCTCCGCTCTTGGAGATTTTGTACCCGTTGCCCGAAGTGAAGAGAGGAAATAAAAAGAAAACATCGAAAAGTAAACTGTTTGGACGGCGGTTTTCTTGGGAGCTGGGAAGGTCGGTTTTCCACACTTTATGTTGTCTCGGTTCCCCTAGGCCGAGACATCACATGGGGGCTCGTTTCCAAAACCCTTCATTTTTTCCATCGGGTAAGTGCGTTTTTTTTCCTCCTTCGTCAGTTTTGGTAAATGGTAAATGGTAAATGGTGCATTTATATAGCGCCTTTACCCAAGGCGCTTTACATAGATTGTGCATTACATTCACCCATTCACACACACATTCATACACCGATTGCGGCGGAAGCCATGCAAGGATTTCCAGAAGGGTCCCTCAAAGGAAAATGTTGACCGGTGTACAAAGGACAACCTGTTATTGCTGGTAAATATTTTGGGGGTTGATGTGCCACTTAATGCTAATGAAGATGACCTGAAGCAGATTCTGAGTGAGAAATTGGAAAAGGGTGGGTTATTTCATGGTAGCGGGGGGGCCGAGGCACGGGATGCGTTGACACACGAGGGAACGGAGGAGCCACATGATGACGCTAAGGCAGACCGTGCTGCTCAGCTCCCGTCCAACATAATCTACAATGTCAAACCAGCATGATGACTATGTATCTTACTTTAGAACTTCCAGTCTACTGCGTGGGCTCTTCAGTGAAGCACAGAGCAGCTCCACTGAGTCCTGCAGGTCGTTTTCACTGAGGTCCAATTCTCTCAAATGGGAAGGATTAGAGATGAGAGCTGAAGCCACAACTTCAACGTCTGTCTTTCTGAGTTTACAGAGTCTGTAAATGCAGATTAAATGAGAGATTATCAAAACAAATGATACATAATCATATCTGAACTGGGGACCCCCTACCCTGAAGAATGAAGATACATATTGTGAAAATAGCCAAACTACAAGCTCACAAAGCCTCACAGTGAACTTGTAGATCGGCTAGTTAGACAATGTTTGCCTCTTTCTTCCGTAATATTTGACAATTTGGTTTTAAAAATGTTTTAAAAGTAATATAATTGTACCTTAAATCCTAAACCACACCCAAAGGGTCGGGTCGGGACAACCACACCAATGTAACTCCTTGCAACTCAATGAGTTTAATTGGTGTGGTTTTATCTTTTAAAAAAACACTTTGTCCCGACCCAACCCTTTGGTGTGGTTTGGCCTTTAGAAATGTACAGATACTCTGTATACTGTACACTTATACTGTTGGTTTGTCTACTGTTCAGTGAGAAAACAATGCTGCACATTAAGCTAATCATCTGGGGACCCCCTTGGGGGTCCAGACCCTCAGTTTGGGAACCACAGACCTAGACTAATAGAATGATAATTGATTGGTACAGTAGGTAGATGCAGACTATTGATTATGTATTCATGCTTATCACTGTAAAGCTCGATAACTGTGGCGTAGCTACAAGGGGTTGAAGTCGAAAGTAGCCGATCTACAAGCTCACAAGTGTTGCATCCTCGACGTGCTGTGATTCAATTCAGTTCAATTTTATTAAAGTGTCAACTCACAACAAGTTGTCTCAAGACACTTTACATGTAGAGCAGAGAACCAACATAGATCCCACCCTGAGCATTAAGCAATTTGGAGACAGTGAGCTTGTAGATCAGCTATGTTCAGTGTGCAACCACCCTATATGTTGAAGTAGCCTATACATTTGCCTTAAAGGGAAATTAAACTTTCAATCATCACCACAGCATTCATATTATATTCACATAATACAGTATATAATAAAACAGCAGTGATCAAAATAAATGTGGTAAATGTATCTTACTTTAGAACTTCCAGTCTACAGTGTGGGCTCTTCAGTGAAGCACAGAGCAGCTCCACTAGTCCTGAGTCCTGCAGGTCGTTTTCACTGAGGTCCAATTCTCTCAAATGGGAAGGATTAGAGCTGAGAGCTGAAGCCACAACTTCAACGTCTGTCTTACTGAGCTGACAGCCAGCAAGTCTGTAAATGCATCAAAACAAATTATACCTCATTCACTGTCATGGAATTTAACTAAAACATCTCCTATCTAGTTATCCAGACATACATATAGACACCACTTGACAGCACAGAATGACTGTACAGAGGAAGATAGACATTTTGATATCAAAGATTTCAACCAGCAGTTGAAGGAGTGAAATGAAGACTGAACAACAACATTGTATATTTACTGCCGCGCTGTGTAAAAGCTTTACAAACAAGCTGCTGGAGACCAGCATTCAGTCTCTATTTCTGTTCCCTGTCTCCTCAAGCTGGGCCACAGCTGTAGGCTGTAGTTTGAATTCACCCCAATATTATAATATTGCATAACCTACAATATTATACCATTTCATAACCTACAATATTATAACATTTCATAACCTACAATAATAACATTTCATAACCTACAATATTATTACATTTCATAACCTAAAGAATGTTATGTGTTGTTTTTGGCAGCACATTTTGATTTTAGTTTTAGTCATAGTCTCTTGAATAGCTTTCATTTAATTTTAGTCACCTGGAATGTTTTAGTTTTTAGTCTAGTTTTAGTCGGCTAAATGTCATAAGATTTTAGTCGACTAAATCTACAGTTGATTTAGTCGACTAAAATGTATTGTGGCGGGCCTTGATGCCGTCATAATGACAGATTTTTGCTGAAAATAGCCGATCTACAGCGCGACGCGCTGTGGGCTTGTAGATCGGCTATTTTCAGCATGCAATCAAGTGTAAAATGACTTATACTGGATATCTTGTCCACTAGTCCCCTCCTAACATTTTAGTCTAGTTTGTATTTGTTGACAAAATTGTCAGTATATTTAGTCTTAGTTTTAGTCATCATAGCTTAGTTTTCATTTAGTTTCCATTTAGTTTTCCTCAGTGGAAAAAGGTAGTCGACGAACATTTTTTGTCATAGTTTTAGTCGACAAAAACAACACTGGTTATAACATTTCATAACCTACAATATTATAACATTTGATAACCTACAATATGGAACAAGAGACAGAACCAGGACATGCTAGTGATGCTCTGACCAGCTGGACAGTTATAAGAATGATGAAAGAATTATCCAATTTTCTTTTCTTTTTTGTTAACCCAAGAAAAGGAAATGAGCAACTCCAAACGTTGCATCAAACATATGCACAGCAGATATAAGAAGTGTCTAATATTATTAATAATGTTCTGGGTCGCACATAGACGATCACAAGCTCACAAGCGTTGCGTCCTCGGCGCGTTGTGAGCTTGTACATCAGCTGTTTATGGTGTGTAATCCAGTTGTATGACCAAGTAGCTCAGAAGCCTATACATTTGCCTTAAAGGGTTATTACACTTTCAAACATATTTGGGTCATTTTAACATCTACTCAGGCCCATAAGCTTGGGTTACCATGATATCAAGCTTATTAATATTCTCACCACAGCAATCATATTATATTCACATAATACAGTGCATAATAAACAGAAGTGATTACAATGTATGTGGTAAATGTATCTTACTTTAGAACTTCCAGTCTACAGTGTGGGCTCTTCAGTGAAGCACAGAGTCCTGAGTCCTGCAGGTCGTTTTTACTGAGGTCCAATTCTCTCAAATGGGAAGGATTAGAGCTGAGAGCTGAAGACACAACTTCAATGTCTGTCTTACTGAGTTTACAGCCAACAAGTCTGTAAATGCAGATTAAATAAGAGATCAAAACAAATGATACCTCATTCACTGTCATGGAATTTAACTAAAACATCTCCTATCTAGTTATCCAGACATACGTATAGACACCACTTGACAGCACAGAATGACTGTACAGAGGAAGATAGACATTTTGATATCAAAGATTTCAACCAGCAGTTGAAGGAGTGAAATGAAGACTGAACAACAACATTGCATATTTACTGCCTAAACTGTGTAAAAGCTTTACAAACAAGCTGCTGGAGACCAGCATTCAGTCTCTATTTCTGTTCCCTGTCTCCTCAAGCTGGGCCACAGCTGTAGGCTTTACTGTTAGTTTGAATTTACCCCAATATTATAATATTGCATAACCTACAATATTATACCATTTCATAACCTACAATATTATTACATTTCATAACCTAAATAATGTTATTTGTTGTTTTTGGCAGCACATTTTGATTTTAGTTTTGGTCATAGTCTCTTGAATAGCTTTCATTTAATTTTAGTCACCTGGAATGTTTTAGTGTTTAGTCTAGTTTTAGTCGGCTAAATGTCATAAGATTTTAGTCGACTAAATCTACAGTTGATTTAGTCGACTAAAATGTATTGTGGCGGGCCTTGATGCCGTCATGACAGATTTTTGCTGACAATAGCCGATCTACAAGCTCACAGCGCGTCGCGCTGCGACACGTTGTGAGCTTGTAGATCGGCTATTTTCAGCATGCAATCAAGTGTAAAATGACTTATACTGGATATCTTGTCCACTAGTCCCCTCCTAACATTTTAGTCTAGTTTGTATTTGTTGACAAAATTGTCAGTATATTTAGTCTTAGTTTTAGTCATCATAGCTTAGTTTTCATTTAGTTTTCCTCAGTGGAAAAAGGTAGTCGACGAACATTTTTTGTCATAGTTTTAGTCGACAAAAACAACACTGGTTATAACATTTCATAACCTACAATATTATAACATTTCATAACCTACAATATGGAACAAGAGACAGAACCAGGACATGCTAGTGATGCTCTGACCAGCTGGACAGTTATAAGAATGATGAAAGAATTATCCAATTTTCTTTTCTTTTTTGTTAACCCAAGAAAAGGAAATGAGCAACTCCAAACGTTGCATCAAACATATGCACAGCAGATATAAGAAGTGTCTAATATTATTAATAATGTTCTGGGTCGCACATAGACGATCACAAGCTCACAAGCGTTGCGTCCTCGGCGCGTTGTGAGCTTGTAAATCAGCTGTTTATGGTGTGTAATCCAGTTGTATGACCAAGTAGCTCAGAAGCCTATACATTTGCCTTAAAGGGTTATTACACTTTCAAACATATTTGGGTGATTTTAACATCTACTCGGGCCCAAAAGCTTGGGTTACCATGATATCAAGCTTATTAATATTCTCACCACAGCAATCATATTATATTCACATAATACAGTGCATAATAAACAGAAGTGATTACAATGTATGTGGTAAATGTATCTTACTTTAGAACTTCCAGTCTACAGTGTGGGCTCTTCAGTGAAGCACAGAGTCCTGAGTCCTGCAGGTCGTTTTTACTGAGGTCCAATTCTCTCAAATGGGAAGGATTAGAGCTGAGAGCTGAAGACACAACTTCAACGTCTGTCTTACTGAGCTGACAGCCAACAAGTCTGTAAATGCAGATTAAATAAGAGATCAAAACAAATGATACCTCATTCACTGTCATGGAATTTAACTAAAACATCTCCTATCTAGTTATCCAGACATACGTATAGACACCACTTGACAGCACAGAATGACTGTACAGAGGAAGATAGACATTTTGATATCAAAGATTTCAACCAGCAGTTGAAGGAGTGAAATGAAGACTGAACAACAACATTGCATATTTACTGCCTAAACTGTGTAAAAGCTTTACAAACAAGCTGCTGGAGACCAGCATTCAGTCTCTATTTCTGTTCCCTGTCTCCTCAAGCTGGGCCACAGCTGTAGGCGTTACTGTTAGTTTGAATTTACCCCAATATTATAATATTGCATAACCTACAATATTATACCATTTCATAACCTACAATATTATTACATTTCATAACCTAAATAATGTTATGTGTTGTTTTTGGCAGCACATTTTGATTTTAGTTTTGGTCATAGTCTCTTGAATAGCTTTCATTTAATTTTAGTCACCTGGAATGTTTTAGTGTTTAGTCTAGTTTTAGTCGGCTAAATGTCATAAGATTTTAGTCGACTAAATCTACAGTTGATTTAGTAGACTAAAATGTATTGTGGCGGGCCTTGATGCCGTCATAATGACAGATTTTTGCTGACAATAGCCGATCTACAAGCTCACAGCGCGTCGCGCTGCGACACGTTGTGAGCTTGTAGATCGGCTATTTTCAGCATGCAATCAAGTGTAAAATGACTTATACTGGATATCTTGTCCACTAGTCCCCTCCTAACATTTTAGTCTAGTTTGTATTTGTTGACAAAATTGTCAGTATATTTAGTCTTAGTTTTAGTCATCATAGCTTAGTTTTCATTTAGTTTTCCTCAGTGGAAAAAGGTAGTCGACGAACATTTTTTGTCATAGTTTTAGTCGACAAAAACAACACTGGTTATAACATTTCATAACCTACAATATTATAACATTTCATAACCTACAATATGGAACAAGAGACAGAACCAGGACATGCTAGTGATGCTCTGACCAGCTGGACAGTTATAAGAATGATGAAAGAATTATCCAATTTTCTTTTCTTTTTTGTTAACCCAAGAAAAGGAAATGAGCAACTCCAAACGTTGCATCAAACATATGCACAGCAGATATAAGAAGTGTCTAATATTATTAATAATGTTCTGGGTCGCACATAGACGATCTACAAGCTCACAAGCGTTGCGTCCTCGACGCGTTGTGAGCTTGTACATCAGCTGTTTATGGTGTGTAATCCAGTTGTATGACCAAGTAGCTCAGAAGCCTATACATTTGCCTTAAAGGGTTATTACACTTTCAAACATATTTGGGTAATTTTAACATCTACTCAGGCCCATAAGCTTGGGTTACCATGATATCAAGCTTATACATGCCGCTAGAGCGAACTCTCTCTCCTCCGTCCTGATACTCCTGGACCTGTCTGCAGCGTTCGACACGGTGAACCATCAGATCCTCCTCTCCACCCTCGAGGGGATGGGTGTCTCAGGCTCTGCACTCTCCCTGTTTGCATCCTACCTGACGGGTCGCTCCTACCAGGTGATGCTGAGAGGGTCTGTGTCAGAACCACACAGGCTCACAACTGGGGTTCCCCAAGGCTCGGTTCTGGGTCCTCTTCTTTTCTCTCTCTACACTACATCTCTGGGTGCTGTCATCCACTCCCATGGCTTTTCCTACCACTGCTATGCCGATGACACCCAGCTGATCCTCTCATTCCCCCCCTCTGATACCCAAGTGGAGGCACGCATTGCTGCTTGTCTGGCTGACATCTCGGCGTGGATGTCGACAAACCACCTGAAGCTCAACCTGGACAAGACCGAGCTGATGTTCCTCCCGGGGAAGGGCTGTCCGCACCGAGACATGGCCATCACCATTGATAATGCTGTGGTGACCTCAACTCGGACTGCGAAAAATCTGGGTGTGACCCTGGACGATCAACTGACGTTCTCGGCAAACATCGCATCAGTGACAAGGTCCTGCAGATTCCTCCTCTACAACATCAGGAGGATTCGCCCCTTCCTCACGGAGAAGGCAGCCCAGGTGCTCATCCAGGCTCTCGTCATCTCCCGCCTGGACTACTGCAACTCCCTCCTTGCTGGTGCTCCGGCATCTGCCATCAGACCTCTGGAGCTTGTTCAGAAAGCTGCGGCTCGTCTGGTGTTCAACCGCCCCAAGTTCTCCCACACAACCATCCTTCTCCGTTCTCTACACTGGCTCCCCGTAGCGGCCCGCATCCAGTTCAAAACCCTGGTGTTAGCCTATAGGGCAGTGAAAGGAACAGCTCCTTCCTACCTCCGGGCTATGGTCGATGCCTACACCCCTGCCTGACCACTTCGGTCTGCCACCTCGGGGCGACTGATTGCCTCGTCACTCAAGGGTCCTTCTGGCCGATCCACACGGTCACGACTCTTTTCTGTTCTGGCCCCACAGTGGTGGAATGAACTCCCCACTGATGTTAGGACAGCAGAGTCACTGCCCATATTTCGCCGCAGGTTGAAAACCCACCTCTTCAGGAAACACTACCCTTCCTCTCTGCCTGACCTACTTGTTGTTAACTAGTTGTACGAACGCTTGTTTTCTATTGTTGTATTGTTTATTGGATCTTGTTTAGTCGATACACTTAATTGTTTTACAATAGCCGATCTACAAGCTCACAGCGCGTCGCGCTGCGACACGTTGTGAGCTTGTAGATCGGCTATTTTCAGCATGCAATCAAGTGTAAAATGACTTATACTGGATATCTTGTCCACTAGTCCCCTCCTAACATTTTAGTCTAGTTTGTATTTGTTGACAAAATTGTCAGTATATTTAGTCTTAGTTTTAGTCATCATAGCTTAGTTTTCATTTAGTTTTCCTCAGTGGAAAAAGGTAGTCGACGAACATTTTTTGTCATAGTTTTAGTCGACAAAAACAACACTGGTTATAACATTTCATAACCTACAATATTATAACATTTCATAACCTACAATATGGAACAAGAGACAGAACCAGGACATGCTAGTGATGCTCTGACCAGCTGGACAGTTATAAGAATGATGAAAGAATTATCCAATTTTCTTTTCTTTTTTGTTAACCCAAGAAAAGGAAATGAGCAACTCCAAACGTTGCATCAAACATATGCACAGCAGATATAAGAAGTGTCTAATATTATTAATAATGTTCTGGGTCGCACATAGACGATCACAAGCTCACAAGCGTTGCGTCCTCGGCGCGTTGTGAGCTTGTAAATCAGCTGTTTATGGTGTGTAATCCAGTTGTATGACCAAGTAGCTCAGAAGCCTATACATTTGCCTTAAAGGGTTATTACACTTTCAAACATATTTGGGTGATTTTAACATCTACTCGGGCCCAAAAGCTTGGGTTACCATGATATCAAGCTTATTAATATTCTCACCACAGCAATCATATTATATTCACATAATACAGTGCATAATAAACAGAAGTGATTACAATGTATGTGGTAAATGTATCTTACTTTAGAACTTCCAGTCTACAGTGTGGGCTCTTCAGTGAAGCACAGAGTCCTGAGTCCTGCAGGTCGTTTTTACTGAGGTCCAATTCTCTCAAATGGGAAGGATTAGAGCTGAGAGCTGAAGACACAACTTCAACGTCTGTCTTACTGAGCTGACAGCCAACAAGTCTGTAAATGCAGATTAAATAAGAGATCAAAACAAATGATACCTCATTCACTGTCATGGAATTTAACTAAAACATCTCCTATCTAGTTATCCAGACATACGTATAGACACCACTTGACAGCACAGAATGACTGTACAGAGGAAGATAGACATTTTGATATCAAAGATTTCAACCAGCAGTTGAAGGAGTGAAATGAAGACTGAACAACAACATTGCATATTTACTGCCTAAACTGTGTAAAAGCTTTACAAACAAGCTGCTGGAGACCAGCATTCAGTCTCTATTTCTGTTCCCTGTCTCCTCAAGCTGGGCCACAGCTGTAGGCGTTACTGTTAGTTTGAATTTACCCCAATATTATAATATTGCATAACCTACAATATTATACCATTTCATAACCTACAATATTATTACATTTCATAACCTAAATAATGTTATGTGTTGTTTTTGGCAGCACATTTTGATTTTAGTTTTGGTCATAGTCTCTTGAATAGCTTTCATTTAATTTTAGTCACCTGGAATGTTTTAGTGTTTAGTCTAGTTTTAGTCGGCTAAATGTCATAAGATTTTAGTCGACTAAATCTACAGTTGATTTAGTAGACTAAAATGTATTGTGGCGGGCCTTGATGCCGTCATAATGACAGATTTTTGCTGACAATAGCCGATCTACAAGCTCACAGCGCGTCGCGCTGCGACACGTTGTGAGCTTGTAGATCGGCTATTTTCAGCATGCAATCAAGTGTAAAATGACTTATACTGGATATCTTGTCCACTAGTCCCCTCCTAACATTTTAGTCTAGTTTGTATTTGTTGACAAAATTGTCAGTATATTTAGTCTTAGTTTTAGTCATCATAGCTTAGTTTTCATTTAGTTTTCCTCAGTGGAAAAAGGTAGTCGACGAACATTTTTTGTCATAGTTTTAGTCGACAAAAACAACACTGGTTATAACATTTCATAACCTACAATATTATAACATTTCATAACCTACAATATGGAACAAGAGACAGAACCAGGACATGCTAGTGATGCTCTGACCAGCTGGACAGTTATAAGAATGATGAAAGAATTATCCAATTTTCTTTTCTTTTTTGTTAACCCAAGAAAAGGAAATGAGCAACTCCAAACGTTGCATCAAACATATGCACAGCAGATATAAGAAGTGTCTAATATTATTAATAATGTTCTGGGTCGCACATAGACGATCTACAAGCTCACAAGCGTTGCGTCCTCGACGCGTTGTGAGCTTGTACATCAGCTGTTTATGGTGTGTAATCCAGTTGTATGACCAAGTAGCTCAGAAGCCTATACATTTGCCTTAAAGGGTTATTACACTTTCAAACATATTTGGGTCATTTTAACATCTACTCAGGCCCATAAGCTTGGGTTACCATGATATCAAGCTTATACATGCCGCTAGAGCGAACTCTCTCTCCTCCGTCCTGATACTCCTGGACCTGTCTGCAGCGTTCGACACGGTGAACCATCAGATCCTCCTCTCCACCCTCGAGGGGATGGGTGTCTCAGGCTCTGCACTCTCCCTGTTTGCATCCTACCTGACGGGTCGCTCCTACCAGGTGATGCTGAGAGGGTCTGTGTCAGAACCACACAGGCTCACAACTGGGGTTCCCCAAGGCTCGGTTCTGGGTCCTCTTCTTTTCTCTCTCTACACTACATCTCTGGGTGCTGTCATCCACTCCCATGGCTTTTCCTACCACTGCTATGCCGATGACACCCAGCTGATCCTCTCATTCCCCCCCTCTGATACCCAAGTGGAGGCACGCATTGCTGCTTGTCTGGCTGACATCTCGGCGTGGATGTCGACAAACCACCTGAAGCTCAACCTGGACAAGACCGAGCTGATGTTCCTCCCGGGGAAGGGCTGTCCGCACCGAGACATGGCCATCACCATTGATAATGCTGTGGTGACCTCAACTCGGACTGCGAAAAATCTGGGTGTGACCCTGGACGATCAACTGACGTTCTCGGCAAACATCGCATCAGTGACAAGGTCCTGCAGATTCCTCCTCTACAACATCAGGAGGATTCGCCCCTTCCTCACGGAGAAGGCAGCCCAGGTGCTCATCCAGGCTCTCGTCATCTCCCGCCTGGACTACTGCAACTCCCTCCTTGCTGGTGCTCCGGCATCTGCCATCAGACCTCTGGAGCTTGTTCAGAAAGCTGCGGCTCGTCTGGTGTTCAACCGCCCCAAGTTCTCCCACACAACCATCCTTCTCCGTTCTCTACACTGGCTCCCCGTAGCGGCCCGCATCCAGTTCAAAACCCTGGTGTTAGCCTATAGGGCAGTGAAAGGAACAGCTCCTTCCTACCTCCGGGCTATGGTCGATGCCTACACCCCTGCCCGACCACTTCGGTCTGCCACCTCGGGGCGACTGATTGCCTCGTCACTCAAGGGTCCTTCTGGCCGATCCACACGGTCACGACTCTTTTCTGTTCTGGCCCCACAGTGGTGGAATGAACTCCCCACTGATGTTAGGACAGCAGAGTCACTGCCCATATTTCGCCGCAGGTTGAAAACCCACCTCTTCAGGAAACACTACCCTTCCTCTCTGCCTGACCTACTTGTTGTTAACTAGTTGTACGAACGCTTGTTTTCTATTGTTGTATTGTTTATTGGATCTTGTTTAGTCGATACACTTAATTGTTTTAGCTCATGCTCATTTGATTTAGCTATTTTGTCTCATCTGTTTAAGGAAATAGGTAGCTGATATATTGCACTTTTACCTTAGCGCTAGGTATACTCTTGGTTGCTTGTTTTTGCAGAAAATGCACTAAAGACTTCTGGTGATTAGTAGTTTTTGTTCCCTACCTATGTTGAATACACTTATTGTAAGTCGCTTTGGATAAAAGCGTCTGCTAAATGACTGTAATGTAATGTAATGTAATGTAATACATATTCTCACCTCAGCAATCATATTATATTCACATAATACAGTGCATAATAAACAGAAGTGATTACAATTTATGTGGTAAATGTATCTTACTTTAGAACTTCCAGTCTACTGTGTGGGCTCTTCAGTGAAGCACAGAGCAGCTCCACTAGTCCTGAGTCCTGCAGGTCGTTTTTACTGAGGTCCAATTCTCTCAAATGGGAAGGATTAGAGCTGAGAGCTGAAGACACAACTTCAACGCCTGTCTTTCTGAGTTTACAGCCAACAAGTCTGTAAATGCAGATTAAAAAGATATTATGAAAACAAATGACACATAAACAATTATTTGAACTGAGGACCCAATACCCTGACAAGCAAGAATTGTAGGCATTTCATTTAGTTTGACTCGGCTGCACAGATACATGTTGTGTTTGCGTCTTCTGTAATATTCGGCAATTTACCAAATTGGTTTTAAAAATGTTTTAAAAGTCATTAAATTGTACCTTTAGAAATGTGCAGATACTAGTCTGTATACACTTAAACTGTATGTTGGTGTGTTTACTGTTGAGTGAGAAACCACACTAGTTGCACATTAAGCTAATCATCTGGGGACCCCCTTGGGGGTCCAGACCCTCAGTTTGGGAACCACAGGCCTAGACTAATATAATGATATTTGATTGGTACAGTAGGTAGATGCAGGATATTGATTATGTGTTGATCTGTTGCGTACCTCGGTAAAGCTTGATAACTGTGGCGTAGCTACAACGGGTCGCACATAGGCGATCTACAAGCTCACAAGCGTTGCGTCCTCGACGCGTTGTGAGCTTGTACATAAGCTGTTTATGGTGTGTAATCCAGTTGTATGACCAAGTAGCTCAGAAGCCTATACATTTGCCTTAAAGGGTTATTACCCTTTCAAACATATTTGGGTAATTTTAACATCTACTCAGGCCCATAAACTTGGGTTACCATGATATCAAGCTTATTAATATTCTCACCACAGCAATCATATTATATTCACATAATACAGTGCATAATAAACAGAAGTGATTAAAATGAATGTGGTAAATGTATCTTACTTTAGAACTTCCAGTCTACAGTGTGGGCTCTTCAGTGAAGCACAGAGTCCTGAGTCCTGCAGGTCGTTTTCACTGAGGTCCAATTCTCTCAAATGGGAAGGATTAGAGCTGAGAGCTGAAGACACGACTTCAACGTCTGTCTTACTGAGCTGACAGCCAACAAGTCTGTAAATGCAGATTAAATAAGAGATCAAAACAAATGATACCTCATTCACTGTCATGGAATTTAACTAAAACATCTCCTATCTAGTTATCCAGACATACGTATAGACACCACTTGACAGCACAGAATGAGGAAGATAGACATTTTGATATCAAAGATTTCAACCAGCAGTTGAAGGAGTGAAATGAAGACTGAACAACAACATTGCATATTTACTGCCTAAACTGTGTAAAAGCTTTACAAACAAGCTGCTGGAGACCAGCATTCAGTCTCTATTTCTGTTCCCTGTCTCCTCAAGCTGGGCCACAGCTGTAGGCTTTACTGTTAGTTTGAATTTACCCCAATATTATAATATTGCATAACCTACAATATTATACCATTTCATAACCTACAATATTATAACATTTCATAACCTACAATATTAGAACATTTAATAACCTACAATAATAAAATTTCATAACCTACAATATTATTACATTTCATAACCAAAATAATGTTATGTGTTGTTTTTGGCAGCACATTTTGATTTTAGTTTTAGTCATAGTCTCTTGAATAGCTTTCATTTAATTTTAGTCACCTGGAATGTTTTAGTGTTTTGTCTAGTTTTAGTCGGCTAAATGTCATAAGATTTTAGTCGACTAAATCTACAGTTGAATTAGTCGACTAAAATGTATTGTGGCAGGCCTTGATGCCGTCATGACAGATTTTTGCTGAAAATAGCCGATCTACAAGCTGCGCTGCGACGCGTTGTGAGCTTGTAGATCGGCTATTTTCAGCATGCAATCAAGTGTAAAATGACTTATACTGGATATCTTGTCCACTAGTCCCCTCCTAACATTTTAGTCTAGTTTGTATTTGTTGACAAAATTGTCAGTATATTTAGTCTTAGTTTTAGTCATCATAGCTTAGTTTATTTAGTTTTCCTCAGTGGAAAAAGGTAGTCGACGAACATTTTTTGTCATAGTTTTAGTCGACAAAAACAACACTGGTTATAACATTTCATAACCTACAATATTATAACATTTCATAACCTACAATATGGAACAAGAGACAGAACCAGGACATGCTAGTGATGCTCTGACCAGCTGGACAGTTATAAGAATGATGAAAGAATTATCCAATTTTCTTTTCTTTTTTGTTAACCCAAGAAAAGGAAATGAGCAACTCCAAACGTTGCATCAAACATATGCACAGCAGATATAAGAAGTGTCTAATATTATTAATAATGTTCCTTTGTCCCACTACGCTACTGGGTGGTAACTGTTATCTTTATTTTGAACGGTGCAAAAACATAATCTTTTCTTTTTACTTTTCTTCTTTAATTTTCTTTTTTTCTGTTTGTTTATTATTTAATTTTTTAATGTTTTTAGTTATCCTTCTGACGCTGACAATTGATTTAATTCGCCAGCTACAACACTTAGGACCCAAACAACATTATCTTTAAATTCTTGCCAGAATGTTGTGCACCTTCATGCTAGCCAGATGATGACACTTAAGACTTTGATGACCCCATAGGCTTTCCTCTGCCTTATCACACACATGGTCCCTGGAGGATGGACCCTACAGATCATATCACACACATGGTCCCTAGAACCCTACAGATCATATCACACACATGGTCCCTGGAGGATGGACCCTACAGATCATATCACACACATGGTCCCTGGAGGATGGACCCTACAGATCATATCACACACATGGTCCCTGGAGGATGGACCCTACAGATCATATAACACACATGGTCCCTGGAGGATGGACCCTACAGATCATATAACACACATGGTCCCTGGAGGATGGACCCTACAGATCATATCACACACATGGTCCCTGGAGGATGGACCCTACAGATCATATCACACACATGGTCCCTGGAGGATGGACCCTACAGATCATATCACACACATGGTCTCTGAAGGATGGACCCTACAGATCATATCACACACATGGTCCCTGGAGGATGGACCCTACAGATCATATCACACACATGGTCCCTGGAGGATGGACCCTACAGATCATATCACACACATGGTCCCTGGAGGATGGACCCTACAGATCATATCACACACACATGGTCCCTGGAGGATGGACCCTACAGATCATATCACACACATGGTCCCTGGAGGATGGACCCTACAGATCATATCACACACATGGTCCCTGGAGGATGGACCCTATAGATGAAGTGACTCCATGGCCTTTCCCTCTAGGTCAACTTTGTACCACTTTCAAAAGCTTTGGCTGTATTACATCGCATCGAGGGACTCGCTTTGATAATAAACCAGACCTACAAGCTGTCAATGTGTTGCGATGCAAAGTATTGTATGCTTATAGATCTTTTGTTATTGACGAGTGACACCTTTCAACTTGTTCTACTGAGTGCTTTCACCACAGTGAAGCGGGTTTAACGTTGGGTATTTTGGCTGTCTTTTATGGTGTTAAAAGGGGCGTGGAACAATGCAGAACAATGCAGACAATACACACAATACCTACAATACCACACAATACCACTAATCACTATTTGAAATGCAGACAACTTTTATGCCAACCTTCATTTATAATCATAGTGTTAACTGTAATGGCAGATTGACTCAGGATGTTTCTATTCACTTGATTACTAACCGAGCCTTTCTGCAGTTCCTCACAGCTGGGATCAGCCTCCTTCGCCCCTCCTCTGATGTGTTGTATTTGTCCAGGTCCAACTCTTCCAGAACCTCCTCTGACATCTGCAGCATGACGGCCAGAGCTGAACACTGGGTCTCAGACAGTTTCTCTGTTCTGTTCTCTGACTTCAGGAACTGTTGGATCTCCTGATGTAGTGAGTGGTCGTTCATCTCCATCAGACAGTGGAAGATGTTGATACATCTGTCAGGAGAGACATCATCACGAGTTAACATCTCCTTCAGGTTCTGGATGGCTTTCTGGATCTCCTCTGGACTGTTCTTTTTCTGACCAAGCAGACCTCCTAACAGACTTTTCTTTGTCTGACCCAGCAGGCCTCCTAACAGACTTTGGTTGGACTCCAGTGAGAGGCCATGAAGGAACCGAACAAGTAGGTCCAGGTGGCCATTTTTACTCTTCAGGGATTTTTCCATAGCAGCTTTCAGGAAGTCGGAGAGGGAGCTCTTACCGCTGTATTTATCATCTTCCAGGAATGTCTTCAGTACCTTCATGTTCTTCTTTGTGAAACAGTGGAACAGGTAGACTGCAGCCAGAAACTCCTGGATGCTCAGATGAACAAAGCTGTAGACAGTTTTCTGAAACAGCACACTCTCTCTCTTGAAGATCTGCGTGCACACTCCTGAGTACAGCGAGGCATCTTTCACATCAAGACCACACTCTTCCAGGTCTTCTTGGTAGAACATGATGCTACTTTTCTTCAGATGTTGAAATGCCAGCTTGCCCAGATTCAGAAGAACTTCCCTGCAAGTCTTTGTGAGCTGCTGTTGTGTCCCCTTTTCTTTTTCTTTCTTGTTCACATCATGAGTCTCATCATACTTCTGCTTCTTCCTGTTTGTCAGAACCAACAGGAATTGGCAGCACATCTCAGTCAGGGTCTTGGGCAGCTGTCCTATCGTGGTGTGTGTCCTCAACATGTCCAGCAGAACGGTAGCAATGATCCAACAGAAGAGTGGGATGTAACACATGATGTGGAGGCTCCTCGATGTCTTCAAGTGTGAGAGGACTCTGTCGGCCAGCTTCTCTTCACTGAATCTCTTCCTGAAGTACTTCTCCTTCTGGGGGTCTGTGAACCCTCGCACTTCTGTCACCATGTCAACACATGCAGGAGGGATCTGATGGGCTGCTGCTGGTCTGGTGGTTATCCAGAGGAGGGCTGAGGGGAGCAGATTCCTCTTGATGAGGTTTGTCAACAGATAATCCACCGATGATGTCACTGTGACATCAGAGATGATTTCATTTTTGTCGAAGTGCAATGGAAACCTGCTTTCATCGAGGCCATCAAAGATGAAGCAAACTTTCCAGGCAGCGAGCTGCTCTGCTGTGACCTTCTTTAACGTTGGGTGGAAATCATGGATCAGTTTGAGAAGGCTGTACTGCTTATCTCTGACCAAGTTCAGCTCCCGGAATGAAAAGTGAACCAGGAGATCTATATCTTGATTCTCCAAACCTCTTGCCCAGTCCAGAGCAAACTTGCGCACAGAGAATGTTTTTCCAATGCCAGCGATGCCTTCGGTCAGAACACTTGTGCTGGGTGTCTCTCTGCCAGGGAGGAGGATCTTAAAGATTTTACAGCAGTTGATTGGTTCGTCATGGAAGGTCTTCATGTTGGAAACTGTCTCAAGCTGTATCACCTCATGTTGGCGATTAACCCCTTCACTCTCTCCCGCTGAGATATAGAGCTCTGAGTAGGTGCTGGTGACGGAGGTTCCAGACTCTTCCGTCATGTCGTCTTTCACTTCATCAAGACTATTCATACTGTCCTTATAATCCTTCAAATCATCCTGCAGACTGACATCTGCAATGAGAAGAACATTTATGTTTTAAACATTGAGGTTAATTTATAACTTTACATGTATACAGCACACATTAATTATAAATTAAATACCTCCAGAAACTATGCAATTTGTTCAGAAAAACAGGCAAAAGTAACAACACAAGATCAGTTGTTTTTGTCCAGCTGTTGAGTTGATAGTTGTTTAGCTTCATTATATGCACTTGGATATAATTGATACAGACAATAAATATTTGAACATTTAATTGATACAGACAATAATTATTTGAACATTTAGTCTATGATTTCTTAGCGTTCAATTTATTAGCATGAATTTTCAATGAGTGCACATTCTTACTTTGTCCACCTGTGTTTTGACTGGGTGTCTTCAGTCCAGGTGTGGTTTGACTGGGTGTCTTCAGTCCAGGTGTGGTTTGACTGGGTGACACACACACACACACACACACACACACACACACACACACACACACACACACACACACACACACACACACACACACACACACACACACACACACACACACACACACACACACACACACACACACACACACACACACACACACACACACACATCAGCAACTCTACATCTGATCTCAAACCGTTAGATCTCCATATGTCAGAACCTGTTCTGACATTACGTTGATCCTTCCCCATCCATCCTTCCTCTTCGATGTCACCCTTTTGGCCGATAACTGTCGAATCCAGTCAAACTCTAGACGGGCCTGCCCCAAAGTTATTAGTGCAGCTGGCGAAAACTAGAGTTCTCAACAGGCCCGAAAATCAAGGCTCGGCCCTCATCAAACCCTGTACCTTCAAGGGAATGTCCCCGCTGCCACCCTTAGATCTCCATATATGGAGCTGACCTGTTCTGACTTTCCATATGTTGATCTGACCTCATCAAACCCTGTACCTGTAGACATGCTCATTATATGGCCAGTACAGAACTCATTCCATGTTGATCTGACCCCCCCATGCTAAAGCGCCAGTGCTCGGCCAACAGTCTGCCATCACCCAGGCGCATGCATGCATGCGACCTCGCTTCTTGCACTTAGGCGTCTTACTGGTGTACCTGTACACAAGATGGAACAATAAAGTACAACCTTGAACCTTGAATTGTAGGCTATTGGATGATTGACATACTGTGTATCTGGAGGTCCAGGTTCATTACTGAAGTCAGGAGGATGTTGTTTAGACCAGTCACTCTTCATAGACAGAAGGCTGGGTGTTGGAGACTCTGCTCTGTGGTACAGACTTCTGGAATCATAGAAAATAAGACTTTATTCAATGTGTTGTTTTGGGAGGTCTGAAGTTTAGTTTTTAGTGACATTGAGATGTTGGAGAACCAAGAGGTGCAAGCATAGATCGATCTATCTATCAATCTATCTATTTGATCTGAAATCAAACTATAGAATACATGTTCAGAAACATCTACCATAAAACCATAATTGTCTCAGATATTCCGTTTCCCAGCCCAGATCCAGAGCAAACAGCCATGATTATCCTCTAGTAGTGTGAGCCGTTCAAAGATTTAATCTTCAGCCTCCCGATTTGTTCAAAGACATCCGAGGCGTCACGATAATATTCAAACATGGTTGATGTTTATCTGGATTGCTACTGTCCGTTATGCTTTGTATTGTTGTGTATATTGTATAGTGTTATAGTGTGTATATTGTATAGTGTTATAGTGTGTATATTGTATAGTGTTATAGTGTGTATAGTGTATAGTGTTATAGTGTGTATATTGTACAGGAGGATTGACATACTGTGTATCTGCAGGTCCAGGTTCATTACTGAAGTCAGGAGGATGTTGTTTAGACCAGTCACTCTTCATAGACAGAAGGCTGGGTGTTGGAGACTCTGCTCTGTGGTACAGACTTCTGGAATCATAGAAATGTTTGTGTGAATGAAAAGTTAAAGAGACTCTTTTTTTTCCTCTCATGGCATTGCACATCAAGAAAATGTAATAAAAACGACTAAATATACAGTACAATAACAGGTGATAGTTTAAACACATTTGTTGCATACTGTACACATACTGTACACTAGTGTACAAATAGCCTACTGTACACATACTGTACATGCACACTAGCAGCCAGCCTGTCTACTGAACACCACACTGTGATTTGTACCACTTCATTCACAAACTGTTCACACAGTAACTTACAATCTGTAGATGAACTTTGAACAGGGTTGATACAACATTATTAGATGTTATGTCTTGTTTTTGTCATTCATGTAACTTAGCATGAGATCACATTGTTGTGTTATAGTGTTGTGTATATAATGCTGCTGCATTGTCTGAAGGAAGCCAAACCAAAATAAGTTTTACGCTTAGTATGTACCTGTAGTGTACACAAGATGGAACAATAAAGTACAACATTTGAACCTTGAATTGTAGGCTATTGGAGGATTGACATACTGTGTATCTGGAGGTCCAGGTTCATTACTGAAGTCAGGAGGATGTTGTTTAGACCAGTCACTCTTCATAGACAGAAGGCTGGGTGTTGGAGACTCTGCTCTGTGGTACAGACTTCTGGAATCATAGAAACGAAGGATTTATTCAATATGTGTTGTTTTGGGAGGTCTGAAGTTTCGTTTTTAGTGACATTGAGATGTTGGAGAACCAAGAGGTGTAAGCATAGATCGATCTATCTATCAATCTATCTATTTGATCTGAAATCAAACTATAGAATACATGTTCAGAAACATCTACCATAAAACCATAATTGTCTCAGATATTCCGTTTCCCAGCCCAGATCCAGAGCAAACAGCCATTATTATCCTCTAGTAGTGTGAGCCGTTCAAAGATTGAATCGAGGCCGTCACGATAATATTCAAACATGGTTGATATTTATCTGGATCGCTACTGTCCGTTATGCTTTGTATTGTTGTGTATATTGTATAGTGTTAACTGTGTTATAGTGTGTATATTGTATAGTGTTATAGTGTGTATATTGTATAGTGTTATAGTTCCTCATTCACAAAGGAGAAATACGCCGCAGTGTAACTGATGCGTAAACAAATCGTTATTTATCTGTCCGATCAAGCAGCGATTTGCTCCCGTCTTATTCAGGGAACCTGGTGTAATCACTTAATTTGTGCGGATCGCCGAGTGTATCCTTTCCGCATGTTTTCAGATATACATGGCATTAAATGGGTGTCAGTAGTCTATGCATGTCAAACTGGGCATCCTTTTCAAATGGGGTCTTGCCCTGAAAATGAATTTTCAAGGCAAGACCTCGACCTCGCACGTGCGGACTCGGCCCCCAGCCTGGTACCCTAGTCAAAATATGGCCCTTGAGGAAAATTTATTGGGGAACCCTGATATAAGGCAACAGGAAATATCGAAATAAGTCATCATATCCAACAGCCGCGATGAGCTTGTAGAGCAGTTAATTTTGACAGATCTTCAAGCAAACAGCGCAAGTTATATGTATAGAAATATAAACGAAACTTGCCAACTTGGCACGCATTGCTTCACTCCTTGTTAAATGTCAGAAGTTAACTGATGTTACAGTTACTTTCAGTTTCACATATAGAAAGAAGTTAATTTGTAGGCTACAGTTCACCACACGACCAAATGCTATATTAAAACTCGGCAATGATAAAAGGCCCTATTGATTAGCCTACTGCGGTGATTGATTCCCTGCCCTGCACTGTCGGATTTGGAAAGCAAATATATGGACATGCATGGACACAGGACATATTTTCTTTCTTTTTTTTCTTGTGGGATTAATTCATTTTTGGACTAAAGGCTATATTTCATCCGATCCAACTACGTTGTATGTTTCCTCAACTGCAGGTAAGAGTTGGCTATTCTGTGTGGTGTCCGCATGTGATCAATATAAATTAATACCAAGACGCAAATGGAGGCAGATAGGTGCTTGCAGCAAAGGCATTTAGGCCTACGTGAAACTTTAATTGGCTGAGTCTCTGTCAACATAATTTTATGCTGATCAGCGAGTTACAGTGGTAATAATAATCATCATCAACAATGAACAAGCGCGAGTGGAGGTGAGCTAGCTTAAAACTATGATATGACTGGCCGACTTTCAAACTATCTGTGAAGTGTGAACCATAATGCAATAGAGCCAAGTCGGCCACACACCCGCACACACACACACACACACACCGACAAGTCAACTGACTCAAAGGAGCTCCGTAACATTTCAATAGGCCTACTGCAGGCATTACTACACTAAACAACGTTGGATTCGTACAGTGCAGAATGCAGATAAGTGTATGTTCTTATTATAATTGTGAGTTTGTTTTTTAACATCGATCTACAAGCTCACAACGTGTTGCATGGCTCACCTCCACTCGCGCTTGTTCACAAACATGACGGACAGACAGACAGAAAGGCAGATGATGATACCAACTGTAACTCGCTGATCAGCATGTTGACAGAGACTCAGCCAATTAAAGTTTCACATAGGCCTAATGCCTTTGCTGCAAGCACCTATATCTGCCTCCATTTGCGTTGTGGTATTAATTTATAATAATGTATATTGATAAAATACTCTGGTCCGGGAATATGTCCACATTGTTCCATTTGTTTTCCAAATCCGATGTAGAGCTGTTCTTTTTAAGCAGCAAACTGAAAGGATAGCAGTAGACCTATTTTGTATGGCACTCCTGCGCTCCCCCACAGAAGGGGAAATTGTGTTCTTCCTCAGCATAATTATATTAATTTTCATATCTTGCTAAACAGAAGGCTATATAGCCTATATATAATAGCCAAAACTGAGCTCAGATGAGTCTGAGCCCATTTCCTTAAGGCTGAAATCTCATTTGAAAAAATATCAAGTGTATGAAAGCCATATCCATTTGAAATGTTTATTATATTTTTGGCCTTACCACACCTCCTCAATTAATTGCAGCATCAGTGCAGCTGTGCAAAATAGATCAGATTCAGGTCAAATCAATTAGGCTAGGCTGGCTCAGCCACACAACTGCGCAAATTGAGCCGGTGGGGTTGAACATGTAGGCCTGAAGGCCCACCTCAATTAAACTCACTGGATTATAATTTCTTCAGACAAGAGGATCCCAGGCCTATGAGGTAGGCCTATAATTATTCACTTATGAATGTAATGTTCTTTATCGCAAACCGACAGTGTCTTGAGGGCCCATGCACCCCCCCCCCCCCTCTCTCTCTCTCTCTCTCTCTCAAAATACGACTTCCCGCATGGATCAATGCTGCTCTGATAAAAATATCGGATATATTTTTTACCTCTGCAAAGGTGTGAGTGAGCACCCGCCTTGGTCCCGAACTTGGCCAAGCTGCATTTTATAATTATATTGCTGCAGCGGAGCACGCGTTCACTGTTGTAAGCTTGGAAATCTTTGAATTTCCTTTGCTGTCCTTTGATGGATTGATATATTTATAGTTTGTATATATATAGTACAGTGGCAGGTCTACGAGTATACAATGGTGCAAAAACGATATAACATAACTTATAAGGGCTTATTTGTGGTCCTGCTCCCGTGTAGAATTATGAAATTAATAGAGTGCGGGCTATATTCATATACAGCAGCTATGACCGCGGCTGTGATTTCTTTCCAGCAATCATTTTTATTGTAATTTGTGAAGCCGCTAGTCACTGGAAATATATAATTATTTTGTTGTTCCACCGTCAGGAGGACCTCCATTTCGTTATAGTTTATTTTTATTTTATTTTTTTGACAGATGGATCTCCGACAAACTGCTGTCTGCTGAGTCATGCTTGATGCCTTTTATGGTGTGACATGGGGCGTGGATCAATGCAATTATGCAAATGAAGTTGTCGGGTGATTTTCCGATCACTTGGCACCAGTGTTGGGCATAACGGCGTTTAAACAAACGGCGTTACCTAACGTCGTTATTTTTTTCAGTAACGGGTAATCTAATTAATTACAATTTCCATCGTCACAACGCAGTTACCGTTACTGACAATGAAATGTGCTCCGTTACTATGTCAAGCGTCTTTCTGTTACCACGGGCCGGCTGACAGTGTGTGTGTGTGTGTGTGTGTGTGTGTGTGTGTGTGTGTGTGTGTGTGTGTGTGTGTGTGTGTGCGCGCGCTACTACAGGCTGGGGCTGCTGCTCCTCTTGCTGCAAACATGACACGGTTAGAAAAAAAGAGAGCGGTCGTCGGTCCATGCGTGACTAATTATTTGAAATAAAACCTTTTTTCTGTCCACACACAGTCCTATATGACAGTCACATGACATAGCCTACCTTTTCACTTCACTCGAGTGACAAGTCATTTTGTTTGTGAGCGGAGCTGCACGAAACTAGCCTACATGTGTTCAGTTTGTTTTTGTTTGGTTCCATTGTGTGTATAATTCGACTGCGTTGCGCGGTGGTGCGGCCGATCTACAAACTCGCGACGCATTGTGAGCTTGCAGATCTGCTCTAATTCTGCAGCGCAAGCGTGCACGGCAGATGCAGAGTTTGTTTTTGTTTCGTTCCATTATGTTCCAACGCGTCGCGCTGCGACGCATTGTGAGCTTGTAGATCTGCTCTAATTCTGCACGGCAGATGGGGGAACAGGGGGCCCCACGACGGGACGGTCGGGCGTCGCTTAACGGGAGGATGAAGTGACGCCGGTTTGGAGGAGGAGGCGACGCGTGGCCGTCGGAGGCTCCCCTCGGGGGCTGCCCGGCCCCAAACCGACCGTAGCTTATCAACTTCGACGGAACGACATGTTTTCAGAGAGAACTCTCGGGGCCTCTAGCCGTCGTGCGTAGCGCTAATAACCGCCCCTGCCTATTTTAGCTCCGACTCTGAAATGGAAAGGGTTTCTTTTTTTTCTTCCAAAAAAAACAAAAAATGCTGCCTAGCGCGAGGCCCTGTGTGGCAGCACCATTCGCACCCTAAATGCGGCCCTGAATACCAGTTGTCTTGTCTGAAGTTGTAACTAAGACAGTTTAATTTACACAAAAAGCACTGTAGTGTAGTCCAGTGTTTTTCTTTATAGTTGACAAATGTATGTGAACATGTTGCTCTGTAAAGTTTTAAACCAAATTAAGGAAGCATTTTGACTAGCACTAGAACTGTCACTGAATGGAAAATAGGTTACTTACTTTTATTTCAACATATTGAGACTTAAAAACTGGACTTGCAATACATATATTGAAGTTGAAGTTTATTTCTCCCTCAAATGGCAAAGGTTATTATGTGTAAGTTGTAAGTAGGCCTACCTGTCTATGCTGTTCTACTCTATGCACCTGGCTTGTGAAACCTGCTCCCAAAAACAATCCAAATTCTTTGACATATTACAACCTTTTTACGCAAATAGTTACTTTTCCTAGTAACTAGTTACTTTTACAATAGAGTAATTCAGTTACTAACTCAGTTACTTTTTTGGAGAAGTAACTAGTAACTATAACTAATTACTTTTTTAAAGTAACGTGCCCAACACTGCTTGGCACACGCTCGCATTAATTATGACAGACACCTGCGTACCTGTGGTACACAAGGCTTTTTTAATTAGACGGGACAATTTTGCAGCTTGACCGGAAGGATAAATACGATATCATTACGCATCTCATTTACACTGTGGCGTATTTCTCCTTTGTGAATGAGGACAATAGTGTGTATATTGTACAGGAGGATTGACATACTGTCTGTGTGGAGGTCCAGGTTCATTACTGAAGTCAGGAGGATGTTGTTTAGACCAGTCACTCTTCATAGACAGAAGGCTGGGTGTTGGAGACTCTGGTCTGTGGTACAGACTTCTGGAATCATAGAAATGTTTGTGTGAATGAAAAGGTAAATTAGTTAAAGAGACTTTTTCCTCTCATGGCATTGCACGTCAAGAAAATGTAATAAAAACTACTAAATATTCAGTACAATAACAGGTGATAGTTTAAACACATTTGTTGCATACTTTACACATACTGTACACTAGTGTACAAATAGCCTACTGTACACATACTGTACATGCACACTAGCAGCCAGCCTGTCTACTGAACACCACACTGTGATTTGTACCACTTCATTCACAAACTGTTCACACAGTAACTTACAATCTGTAGATGAACTTTGAACAGGGTTGATACAACATTATTAGATGTTATGTCTTGTTTTTGTCATTCATGTAACTTAGCATGAGATCACATTGTTGTGTTATAGTGTTGTGTATATAATGCTGCTGCATTGTCTGAAGGAAGCCAAACCAAAATAAGTTTTACGCTTAGTATGTACCTGTAGTGTACACAAGATGGAACAATAAAGTACAACATTGAACCTTGAATTGGAGGCTATTGGAGGATTGACATACTGTGTATCTGGAGGTCCAGGTTCATTACTGAAGTCAGGAGGATGTTGTTTAGACCAGTCACTCTTCATAGACAGAAGGCTGGGTGTTGGAGACTCTGCTCTGTGGTACAGACTTCTGGAATCATAGAAACGAAGGATTTATTCAATATGTGTTGTTTTGGGAGGTCTGAAGTTTAGTTTTTAGTGACATTGAGATGTTGGAGAACCAAGAGGTGTAAGCATAGATCGATCTATCTATCAATCTATCTATTTGATCTGAAATCAAACTATAGAATACATGTTCAGAAACATCTACCATAAAACCATAATTGTCTCAGATATTCCGTTTCCCAGCCCAGATCCAGAGCAAACAGCCATGATTATCCTCTAGTAGTGTGAGCCGTTCAAAGATTGAATCGAGGCCGTCACGATAATATTCAAACATGGTTGATATTTATCTGGATCGCTACTGTCCGTTATGCTTTGTATTGTTGTGTATATTCTATAGTGTTATAGTGTGTATATTGTATAGTGTTATAGTGTGTATATTGTATAGTGTTATAGGTCCTCATTCACAAAGGAGAAATACGCCGCAGTGTAACTGATGCGTAAACAAATCGTTATTTATCTGTCCGATCAAGCAGCGATTTGCTCCCGTCTTATTCAGGGAACCTGGTGTAATCACTTAATTTGTGCGGATCGCCGAGTGTATTTTCCGCATGTTTTCAGATATACATGGCATTAAATGGGTGTCAGTAGTCTATGCATGTCAAACTGGGCATCCTTTTCAAATGGGGTCTTGCCCTGAAAATGAATTTTCAAGGCAAGACCTCGACCTCGCACGTGCGGACTCGGCCCCCAGCCTGGTACCCTAGTCAAAATATGGCCCTTGAGGAAAATTAATTGGGGAACCCTGATATAAGGCAACAGGAAATATCGAAATACGTCATCATATACAACAGCCGCAATGAGCTTGTAGAGCAGTTAATTTTGACAGATCTTCAAGCAAACAGCGCAAGTTATATGTATAGAAATATAAACGAAACTTGCCAACTTGGCACGCATTGCTTCACTCCTTGTTAAATGTCAGAAGTTAACTGATGTTACAGTTACTTTCAGTTTCACATATAGAAAGAAGTTAATTTGTAGGCTACAGTTCACCACACGACCAAATGCTATATTAAAACTCGGCAATGATAAAAGGCCCTATTGATTAGCCTACTGCGGTGATTGATTCCCTGCCCTGCACTGTCGGATTTGGAAAGCAAATATATGGACATGCATGGACACAGGACATATTTTCTTTCTTTTTTTTCTTGTGGGATTAATTCATTTTTGGACTAAAGGCTATATTTCATCCGATCCAACTACGTTGTATGTTTCCTCAACTGCAGGTAAGAGTTGGCTATTCTGTGTGGTGTCCGCATGTGATCAATATAAATTAATACCAAGACGCAAATGGAGGCAGATAGGTGCTTGCAGCAAAGGCATTTAGGCCTACGTGAAACTTGAATTGGCTGAGTCTCTGTCAACATAATTTTATGCTGATCAGCGAGTTACAGTGGTAATAATAATCATCATCAACAATGAACAAGCGCGAGTGGAGGTGAGCTAGCTTAAAACTATGATATGACTGGCCGACTTTCAAACTATCTGTGAAGTGTGAACCATAATGCAATAGAGCCAAGTCGGGCTGGGCCGCCCGGTGTTCTGTCTGTCCCTGACCACAGGCCCAGGGCAGAGCCGGCTCACCGCGCCGTTATATTAATTTTCCAATGTGAATTTCACCCAGATTGGACTTGGTTCAGCTTGGCAGCATGCTGCTGTCCGCGTCCGTCTCCCCCCCCCACACACACACACACACACCGACAGTCAACTGACTCAAAGGAGCTCCGTAACAAAACAATTTCAATAGGCCTACTGCAGGCATTACTACACTAAACAACGTTGGATTCGTACAGTGCAGAATGCAGATAAGTGTATGTTCTTATTATAATTGTGAGTTTGTTTTTTAACATGCAGCGCGAGTCCGCGAGAGCCAATCTACAAGCTCACAACGTGTTGCATGGCTCACCTCCACTCGCGCTTGTTCACAAACATGACGGACAGACAGACAGAAAGGCAGATGATGATACCAACTGTAACTCGCTGATCAGCATGTTGACAGAGACTCAGCAAATTAAAGTTTCACATAGGCCTAATGCCTTTGCTGCAAGCACCTATATCTGCCTCCATTTGCGTCATGGTATTAATTTATAATAATGTATATTGATAAAATACTCTAGTCCGGGAATATGTCCACATTGTTCCATTTGTTTTCCAAATCCGATGTAGAGCTGTTCTTTTTAAGCAGCAAACTGAAAGGATAGCAGTAGACCTATTTTGTATGGCACTCCTGCGCTCCCCCACAGAAGGGGAAATTGTGTTCTTCCTCAGCATAATTATATTAATTTTCATATCTTGCTAAACAGAAGGCTATATAGCCTATATATAATAGCCAAAACTGAGCTCAGATGAGTCTGAGCCCATTTCCTTAAGGCTGAAATCTCATTTGAAAAAATATCAAGTGTATGAAAGCCATATCCATTTGAAATGTTTATTATATTTTTGGCCTTACCACACCTCCTCAATTAATTGCAGCATCAGTGCAGCTGTGCAAAATAGATCAGATTCAGGTCAAATCAATTACGCTAGGCTGGCTCAGCCACACAACTGCGCAAATTGAGCCGGTGGGGTTGAACATGTAGGCCTGCAGGCCCACCTCAATTCAACTCACTGGATTATAATTTCTTCAGACAAGAGGATCCCAGGCCTATGAGGTAGGCCTATAATTATTCACTTATGAATGTAATGTTCTTTATCGCAACCGACAGTGTCTTGAGGGCCCATGCACCCCCCCCCCCCCCCCTCTCTCTCTCTCTCTCTCTCAAAAGACGACTTCCCGCATGGATCAATGCTGCTCTGATAAAAATATCGGATATATTTTTTACCTCTGCAAAGGTGTGAGTGAGCACCCGCCTTGGTCCCGAACTTGGCCAAGCTGCATTTTAGAATTATATTGCTGCAGCGGAGCACGCGTTCACTGTTGTAAGCTTGGAAATCTTTGAATTTCCTTTGCTGTCCTTTGATGGATTGATGTCAGTTTGTATATATATAGTACAGTGGCAGGTCTACGAGTATACAATGGTGCAAAAACGATATAACATAACTTATAAGGGCTTATTTGTGGTCCTGCTCCCGTGTAGAATTATGAAATTAATAGAGTGCGGGCTATATTCATATACAGCAGCTATGACCGCGGCTGTGATTTCTTTCCAGCAATCATTTTTATTGTAATTTGTGAAGCCGCTAGTCACTGGAAATATATAATTATTTTGTTGTTCCACCGTCAGGAGGACCTCCATTTCGTTATAGTTTATTTTTATTTAATTTTTTTGACAGATGGATCTCCGACAAACTGCTGTCTGCTGAGTCATGCTTGATGCCTTTTATGGTGTGACATGGGGCGTGGATCAATGCAATTATGCAAATGAAGTTGTCGGGTGATTTTCCGATCACTTGGCACCAGTGTTGGGCATAACGGCGTTTAAACAAACGGCGTTACCTAACGTCGTTATTTTTTTCAGTAACGGGTAATCTAATTAATTACAATTTCCATCGTTACAACGCAGTTACCGTTACTGACAATGAAATGTGCTCCGTTACTATGTCAAGCGTCTTTCTGTTACCACGGGCCGGCTGACAGTGTGTGTGTGTGTGTGTGTGTGTGTGTGTGTGTGTGTGTGTGTGCTACTACAGGCTGGGGCTGCTGCTCCTCTTGCTGCAAACATGACACGGTTAGAAAAAAAGAGAGCAGTCGTCGGTCCATGCGTGACTAATTATTTGAAATAAAACCTTTTTTCTGTCCACACACAGTCCTATATGACAGTCACATGACATAGCCTACCTTTTCACTTCACTCGAGTGACAAGTCATTTTGTTTGTGAGCGGAGCTGCACGAAACTAGCCTACATGTGTTCAGTTTGTTTTTGTTTGGTTCCATTGTGTGTATAATTCGACTGCGTTGCGCGATGGTGCGGCCGATCTACAAACTCGCGACGCATTGTGAGCTTGCAGATCTGCTCTAATTCTGCAGCGCAAGCATGCACGGCAGATGCAGAGTTTGTTTTTGTTTCGTTCCATTGTGTTCCAACGCGTCGCGCTGCGACGCATTGTGAGCTTGTAGATCTGCTCTAATTCTGCACGGCAGATGGGGGAACAGGGGGCCCCACGACGGGACGGTCGGGCGTCGCTTAACGGGAGGATGAAGTGACGCCGGTTTGGAGGAGGAGGCGACGCGTGGCCGTCGGAGGCTCCCCTCGGGGGCTGCCCGGCCCCAAACCGACCGTAGCTTATCAACTTCGACGGAACGACATGTTTTCAGAGAGAACTCTCGGGGCCTCTAGCCGTCGTGCGTAGCGCTAATAACCGCCCCTGCCTATTTTAGCTCCGACTCTGAAATGGAAAGTGTTTCTTTTTTTTCTTCCAAAAAAAACAAAAAACGCTGCCTAGCGCGAGGCCCTGTGTGGCGGCACCATTCGCACCCTAAATGCGGCCCTGAATACCAGTTGTCTTGTCTGAAGTTGTAACTAAGACAGTTTAATTTACACAAAAAGCACTGTAGTGTAGTCCAGTGTTTTTCTTTATAGTTGACAAATGTATGTGAACATGTTGCTCTGTAAAGTTTTAAACCAAATTAAGGAAGCATTTTGACTAGCACTAGAACTGTCACTGAATGGAAAATAGGTTACTTACTTTTATTTCAACATATTGAGACTTAAAAACTGGACTTGCAATACATATATTGAAGTTGAAGTTTATTTCTCCCTCAAATGGCAAAGGTTATTATGTGTAAGTTGTAAGTAGGCCTACCTGTCTATGCTGTTCTACTCTATGCACCTGGCTTGTGAAACCTGCTCCCAAAAACAATCCAAATTCTTTGACATATTACAACCTTTTTACGCAAATAGTTACTTTTCCTAGTAACTAGTTACTTTTACAATAGAGTAATTCAGTTACTAACTCAGTTACTTTTTTGGAGAAGTAACTAGTAACTATAACTAATTACTTTTTTAAAGTAACGTGCCCAACACTGCTTGGCACACGCTCGCATTAATTATGACAGACACCTGCGTACCTGTGGTACACAAGGCTTTTTTAATTAGACGGGACAATTTTGCAGCTTGACCGGAAGGATAAATACGATATCATTACGCATCTCATTTACACTGTGGCGTATTTCTCCTTTGTGAATGAGGACAATAGTGTGTATATTGTACAGAAGGATTGACATACTGTCTGTGTGGAGGTCCAGGTTCATTACTGAAGTCAGGAGGATGTTGTTTAGACCAGTCACTCTTCATAGACAGAAGGCTGGGTGTTGGAGACTCTGGTCTGTGGTACAGACTTCTGGAATCATAGAAATGTTTGTGTGAATGAAAAGGTCAATTAGTTAAAGAGACTTTTTCCTCTCATGGCATTGCACGTCAAGAAAATGTAATAAAAACTACTAAATATTCAGTACAATAACAGGTGATAGTTTAAACACATTTGTTGCATACTTTACACATACTGTACACTAGTGTACAAATAGCCTACTGTACACATACTGTACATGCACACTAGCAGCCAGCCTGTCTACTGAACACCACACTGTGATTTGTACCACTTCATTCACAAACTGTTCACACAGTAACTTACAATCTGTAGATGAACTTTGAACAGGGTTGATACAACATTATTAGATGTTATGTCTTGTTTTTGTCATTCATGTAACTTAGCATGAGATCACATTGTTGTGTTATAGTGTTGTGTATATAATGCTGCTGCATTGTCTGAAGGAAGCCAAACCAAAATAAGTTTTACGCTTAGTATGTACCTGTAGTGTACACAAGATGGAACAATAAAGTACAACATTGAACCTTGAATTGTAGGCTATTGGAGGATTGACATACTGTGTATCTGGAGGTCCAGGTTCATTACTGAAGTCAGGAGGATGTTGTTTAGACCAGTCACTCTTCATAGACAGAAGGCTGGGTGTTGGAGACTCTGCTCTGTGGTACAGACTTCTGGAATCATAGAAACAAAGAAGGATTTATTCAATATGTGTTGTTGTTTTTGTTTTTTTTAATAATTTTTATCCCACGATTTTGCAACCCAGTTTTTTCACCCAATGCCAATTGTCTAATGTAATCCTGGGCGCTACACTTCCTCTGCCAACCTGGCGGTGCAGCGGACTGACCTCATGCCTCCTTCTATGCATGAGGAGTCCAAGCTGCTTCTTTTCACCTGACAAGGGGGAATTTCCATGGCCGGACGTAGCGCGTGGAAGGAACACGTTATTCTGACCAGGTCCTTTCCCCTCCATCAGGTGCCCTGGCTGGCCAGGGGGAGTTAGTATTACTGCATGTTTTTGTGAGGGTACCTACCCTAGGGGACACGGGGAGAACCAAGAGGTGCAAGCATAGATCGAGGTGCAAGCATAGATCTATCTATCAATCTATCTATTTGATCTGAAATCAAACTATAGAATACATGTTCAGAAACATCTACCATAAAACCATAATTGTCTCAGATATTCCGTTTCCCAGCCCAGATCCAGAGCAAACGGCCATGATTATCCTCTAGTGTGAGCCGTTCAAAGATTTAATATTAAGCCTCCTGATTTGTTCAAAGACATCCGAGGCCGTCACGATAATATTCAAACATGGTTGATATTTATCTGGATCGTTACTGTCCGTTATACTTTGTATTGTTGTGTATATTGTATAGTGTTATAGTGTGTATATTGTATAGTGTTATAGTGTGTATATTGTATAATGTTATAGTGTGTATATTGTATAGTGTTATAGTGTTTATATTGTATAGTGTGTATATTGTATAGTGTGTATATTGTATAGTGTTATAGTGTGTATATTGTATAGTGTTATAGTGTGTATATTGTATAGTGTTATAGTGTGTATATTGTATAGTGTTATAGTGTGTATATTGTATAGTGTTATAGTGTGTATATTGTATAGTGTTATAGTGTGTATATTGTATAGTGTGTATATTGTATAGTGTTATAGTGTGTATATTGTATAGTGTTATAGTGTGTATATTGTATAGTGTTATAGTGTGTATATTGTATAGTGTTATAGTGTGTATATTGTATAGTGTTATAGTGTGTATATTGTATAGTGTTATAGTGTGTATATTGCTGCCGCTGAACCGAGTCCAATCTGGGTGAAATTCACATTGGAAAATGAATATAACGGCGCGGTGAGCCCGGACCAGACAGAACACGGCCCGGCCCGACTGGCTTTTGGCTCTAATGCATTCTATGGTTCACAGACATGCCGGTCTGACAGACAGACAGCAGTCACTAGGGCTAATTAGCCCTATATAAAAATAGAAGTCCACATTATGGCATCAGTGCAATACATTGATGCCCATGACTCTATAGAGAACATGGAGATTGTCTATGAGCTAGCTACCACAGACCACATACCCGTTGTACAGTGGATGCCCATGACTCTATAGAGAACATGGAGATGGTCTATGAGCTAGCTACCACAGACCACATACCCATGACTCTATAGAGAACATGGAGATTGTCTATGAGCTAGCTACCACAGACCACATACCCGTTGTACAGTGGATGCCCATGACTCTATAGAGAACATGGAGATTGTCTATGAGCTAGCTACCACAGACCACATACCCGTTCTCTATAGAGAACATGGAGATTGTCTATGAGCTAGCTACCACAGACCACATACCCATGACTCTATAGAGAACATGGAGATTGTCTATGAGCTAGCTACCACAGACCACATACCCGTTCTCTATAGAGAACATGGAGATTGTCTATGAGCTAGCTACCACAGACCACATACCCATGACTCTATAGAGAACATGGAGATTGTCTATGAGCTAGCTACCACAGACCACATACCCATGACTCTATAGAGAACATGGAGATTGTCTATGAGCTAGCTACCACAGACCACATACCCATGACTCTATAGAGAACATGGAGATTGTCTATGAGCTAGCTACCACAGACCACATACCCGTTCGGGTAATGTTAAATACAGGCAATTTACCCATGCTGCTGCCTGTGGATAACAGCTCAAGTACAGGCAGAATTAATTGGTCTAAACTAACCAAGAAAGATCTAGATAAATATGTGAATCTTTCTGATGCTCTGCTGGGTAAGATTAAGCTACCTAAAGATACTTTATTGTGTCAGGACATGAACTGTAAGAATATGCAACACTGTGAGGAATTATTTTCCCTGTATGAAGCTATTGTGGAGTCTCTCTGTATTTCCAGTAGGCCTCTCTACAAACATGGATGTAAAGTATATGCTACTAAGCCTGGGTGGAATGATCATGTTCAAGAGCTTCATGCTGAGGCTAGAAGGGCTTTCAGGAGTTGGACTGAGTCTGGAAAAAATAGACAGGGCCCTCTGTTTGAGGGAAAAAAACGCACTAATGCTAATTTTAAATATTCCCTTCGGTTTATTAAAAGAAATGAAAATATAATGAGGTCAGACTCACTGGCAAAGAAACTGCAAAATAATAATGTGAATGATTTCTGGAAGGAAATAAAAATGATAAATAATTGCAAAACCTCTCTCCCATCGAATATAGATGGTGTGAGTGGTTCGGATGAGATTTCACAGCTATGGAAGAAGCAGTATTCAGAGCTATTCAACTGTGTAAAAAGTGAACTGTTTGAAGTTGAAAATGTTGATTTTAATGATGAGATGATTGTTACACCTGCAGAAGTTCTTGAAGCAGTATTGAAGCTAGGAGATAATAAGGCCTGCGGTCTGGACAATATAACAGCGGAACATCTCAAACTTGCCAGTAGGACACTGTGCCCTCTGGTGGCCATGTGTTTGAGGTTTTTTTACGCATGGGTTTTTACCTGTTTCCATGCTTTCTGTGGTACTTGTGCCGGTCATTAAAGATAAAGTGGGTAAGGTAAACAGTTCAGATAATTATAGGCCAATAGCCCTGGCCAGTGTTATGTCCAAAGTACTTGAGACAATTCTACTGAGTAGATTAGAGAGGTCAATTTTGTCTGCTGATAATCAATTTGGCTTTAAAAGAAAACATGGCACTGATTTGTGTATTTTTGCTCTCAAAGAGATCTTAGATAAATATGGTAGGCAGAACTCTACAATGTTTGTTTCTTTCATTGATGCTTCCCGGGCATTTGATCGCATTAATCATGAAAAGCTTTTTTCTAAACTGATACAAAGAGGGGTCCCCAGGTTCTTAGTTAGAATCCTGGTGTTCTGGTATGCTCACCAGACCATGAGTGTAAAATGGGGGAAGTCAATGTCTGCTCCCTTTCATGTGACCAATGGTGTATCTCCTTTTCTTTTTAATGTTTATATGAATGACTTATCATTGTCTTTAAATACATGTGGTACAGGGTGTAGGGTTGGTGACTCACTAATTAACCACCTGATGTATGCTGATGATTTGGTCATTTTCAGTCCGTATAGTGCTGGTCTCCAACAGCTTCTGGAAGTATGCTCACAGTATGGTCTTGATTTTAATATAAAATACAATGCTAAGAAAAGTAAAATAATGATAATCCGAAGTAGGGAAGACAGACATTCAGCCTTTCCTGACTTCCATCTGGCTGGCACTGCTCTTAGTGTGTGCAGCGAGTACACTTATTTGGGCCATATCATCTCTGATGATCTCTCAGATGACAAGGACATCTATAGACAGCGACGGAAGCTGTATGCCCAAGCAAACATGCTGTGTCGCAAATTTAGCATGTGCTCGGTTCCTGTGAAGATATCGCTCTTTAGATCCTTCTGTACACCGCTGTATACTGCACACCTATGGTGCCGCTATAGACAAAGCAGCATCAGAAGACTCACAGTGGCCTATAATGATTGTATGAGGCTGCTGTTGAGAGTGCCAAGAAGCTCCAGTGCTAGCCAGATGTTTGTTAGTGTCGGAGTACCTACCTGCTCTGCTGTACTACGTAACCTTATGTACAGATTCATGTGTAGGGCATCTGAGTCAATAAACGACATCATTGCTGTAGTAACGGACCCTAAACGCAGTTCACTCAGGTTCTCGTCGAGACTGTGGAACCACTGGCGCACATGTCTGTATGTCAGAAACTGAACAGTGTGGGATATGTGCATATATGTACCTTTTTATTTATTTTTATTTTTGTATTTACTGTTATATTGTATTGTTTGTGATATGGATCCTCCTGGGTCTGAAATAAAGATTGATTGATTGATTGATCATCATGATGCCAAATGTTGGTGCCAAATGTCCCGCGAATCATTTTAATATGACGACATCATATGAAATGAACCTGCACTTACATCTGACAAAGACGATATAGGCTATCCGCCGTATGGTTGAAATTTAAATAGCTATCAGAACAAATCCATTCTCCACATGGCATTCAGACAGATGACAGTGAGATGATATTAATCTAAAAGACTGCATGAATCAATGCAGCTCTGATAAAAACAATAATTAATTCATTATGAATAATAACCAGCAGCTTCCGTATCTATGTGTGTTTAATATAAGGGGGGTCCCCACGGAGGTCAGTGCGGTGTTCCGCGGCAATGTTCCCTCTAATTTGTTTTCGGTCTGAGTAAACACTCAAACCTTCTGAGCAGACATCAGCAACTGCTGAGCAAACATACATCACCTTGACAGCAAGTAGCCAAACATTAGATAATGCGAAGTGAGCGCCCCACACTTCACACAGGTGTGATTTATTTTTCTTTTTTTTGCCAAATGGATTTTGGGAGTGAATCAATGAATAGTTACATAAGGCTACGCAATACAAGTTACATTTTTTTTGTTAATATCAAGGTGGTAGGCTAGCATTTTTAGGAGCCTGTTCAGGCTGTGACCCCCCAAAGTAAGTGGGGAGCCCCCCACCCAGACAAGCAACAGAATGGTTCCACAGATAAATGTTGTGAATAGCAGATGTACAAGGTCGTTGTGAACTTGTAGATTGGCTATTTGCACAAATTGTTGCCTCCGACTTATCTAATAATACTACTAATAATAAAATAAATAAAAATAATTTATTATTATTGTTTATTGTAATAATAATAATTATTATTATGACAATTAAAAGGCAAAAGTAAAGCAATGAGATTGTCCCATTCAGACACAGAAGTACAGGCCTATGTCTGCATCAAATTGTCCAAGGAAAATAAATCACACCCGTGTGAAGTGAGTGGTGCAACTCGGTGGGTGTGTGTGTGTGTGTGTGTGTGTGTGGGGGGGGGGGGCGCACCCAGGAGCAACACACCCAGTTTGGCGGCCCGATTCCGGCGACCCGGCCCGCGTCCGAAACGGTTGAGAAATGACGGAGTTACCGTGTGGGGGTCCCTCTACTGTACCCTCTACTGTACTGTACTGTCACTGTACTGACCCACAGGAACGCACCCGCCACCCACACACATAGCTCCGCACCACTCAAAAATACCTCATGTCACTCACTGTACACAGTTGTTTCAGCTCATTTTAAGCTCTGTATAGGGATTCAAAATGGTACACTTTTGGATCCTGAGCAAAAATATGTAGGCACATGTAGGCCTACACAAGATGTAATAAAGAAATGCTAGGAATCTAGGTTGGTTTACTTACATGTTGGCCTATAGTATTGCCTGTCTGACCTACAAATGCTTTCATCACGTCGCGCATGATCAATAATAAAGTTTGAGTGCATGCACAGATGCACTGCACACACATTTACGGTAGGTAAGAACATCATGACATTGCTACCTCGCTCAGTGTGTGTGTGTGTGTGTGTGTGTGTGTGTGTGTGTTTTTTACTGTGTGTGCCTGGTGAAGCGTTGGTTAAGCGCAGTCAGGCAGGACTCCTATCCATAAACTTCACTTGAAAGTTAAGTTTTGCAAACTTAAATAATTGTCAATAAACGTCATTTTTCTAACATGAAGGATCTGTGACATCTGTCTGTTCTCTGCGTGGCCTGTGTGCCTTCAAACATGCAATGGATAGCAAGCGCTGTTGCCCCGCCCCGCGCCCCAGCCGATGTACAAGTCCACCTCACGTCACTGTTGCAACACTGTGTGGGTTTATAGGTCAGCTCAGCTGTATTCTACACAAGAAAAAGTGTCTGGACCCGGAGCGCACAGAGGGAGGAGGAGGAGGAAATGTTGCATAGCGATTTTGCTTATTTCTTCTAAATCTCTGTATATAAAATATAGCTGACTCAGCGAATCTCTGAGTTACATCAATATTGTTCCTCGTAAATAGTTGGTTTGTGCCTAAGTATTGAGATAATAAAGTTCGCTTTGTGCATTTTGACTGCACATTCCCATCCATTGGCCATGATCGCGGGGGTTTGACTCAGAATGAACTGACTGAGAGAAAACGCTAAGCCAATCAGCAATCAGAAGTACTCGGCAGTATGGTTGCCAGTGTTGCCAACTGTCGTGACAGAAATAAGCTAAGCAGCCTCCAAAAACCAAACCAGGCAAGCAACTGTGAATGAATCCACGTTAGGCTGGAAATATGCAGGCTGGAAATATGCAGACTTGGCAACACTCAGCAGAAAGATCTACCGGTCGACTATCAGTGTTGCAAGTTTCCCAGGTAAACACTAACACAGCACCTTCTACGGATATCTATTTTACCTCTGCAGGCGAGTGTGCAATTGTTCAATAGAAATGGCTCTGTATAGGTATTTGCCAAGTAGGCCTATAGGCTATAACCTTGAGCTTGAACTTAAATCAATAAATTAATGAGTTGGTTATGAGAGTAGCCTATACTTTATAACGTTCAGTCCGTTGACATTGCTGTCAAAATTAACTGTTCTACAAGCTCATGCATTGCGGAGCACCGCGTTCACTGGACCAGTGCATTTGCAGGCTGTAATGATGACGTATTTCGATATTTCCTGTTGCCTTATATGGTGTGGAATGGACGTGGATGTTCCATTAAACCAGGCGACACCAGGCGAATCGCTTGGGAAAAATGCGGAAAGGGTACACCCGGCGATCTGCACAAATGAAGTGATTACACCAGCTTCCCTGAATAACACAGGACCTAATCGTAGCTTGAGATGACGGATAAATACGATATCATTACGCATCTCCTTTACACCTGTGCGTACATTTTCGTTGTGAATGAGGACCAGGGTGTGTATATTGTATAGTGTTATAGATCCTCATTCACAACGAAAATGTACGCACAGGTGGATTTGGAAAGCAAATATATGGACACAGGACATATTTAATCCACCGGACCATGCGGTTTTAGCTCTTTTTTTCTTTATTTATTTTTCTTGTGGGATTAATCCGTTTTTGGACTATATTTCATCCGATCCAACATCAAGCCTGATCAAGGTAAGAGTTATTATATTCTGTGTGCCTCTGGGGCGTCCGCATGTGATCAATATACATTATTATAAATTAATACCACGACGCAAAGGGAGGCAGATATTGGTGCTTGCAGCAAAGGAATAGAGCACCGAAGTCTGACGTCACTTTCAGTAGAGGGCACCAACACACAGGTTCGTGTATTTTTTTATTTGTATTGAAATCTCCATAGGGCGATTTTATGTCGCTTCATATAAGAACTGTGTTTGAAAAATAAACCGACCACCCCGGCGTTTCCGTCAGGGGAGTGGCTGTGCGTCGTTAATGATGTCCATTCATATTTGATACAGCCAGTTTCTGGAGAAAATGGAATTAATGTGACCGCAAAAGCCTTGAAACTACATATGAATGCAATGTCGCTGAGCATATACGTCACGCCCAGCTGTCAACATATTGCGTTCCTGAGATTCCTCGTTGACGTAAGCTCAGCTGGTGGTGACTCGACTCGTACTAACCACGATACATTATATATCAATAAAATAAAAAATTTAAATAAACGTAATTAACGTTCAGTTTCTGTTGTGCGACGGGCTGCGGGCAGATGCAGCCTACCCGGAAATGTAGTCTCTGGGTTGTTTGGCTCGTTTCTAACGCTTATTTTGTTACTCTTTGGGTATATTTGTACATTTCCACCTTCAGTCGATGCTTCATATCCATATGAGTGAAAAGGCCGGGGTGATCGGTTTATTTTTCAAACACAGTTCTTATATGAGGCGATCTAAAATCCCCCTATGGAGATTACAATGCTTATAAAGAAATACACGAACCTGGGGACTGGCGCCCTCTACTGATAGTAGAGGGCAGTGATTCGGTCAGGACTTCGGTGCTCTATTAGGCCTAAGTGAAACTTTAATTGGCTGAGTCTCTAATTAGCCCTAGTGACTCCGTCTGCTGTCTGTCTGTGAAGTGTGACTGTGTGAACCATAGAATGCATTAGAGCCAAAAGCCAATGTGAATTTCACCCAGATTGGACTTGGTTCAGCTTCAGCTTCTGCTGTCCGCGTCCCGTCCCCCCCCACACACACACACACACACACACACACACCGACAGTCATATAATTGACTCAAAGGAGCTCCGTAACAAAACAATTTAAATAGGCCTACTGCAGGCATTACAATACACTAAACAACGTGAGATTTGTACAATGCAGATATAAGTGCATGTTCTTATTATAGCCTAACTGTGAGTTTGTTTTTTAACATGCAGCCGATCCAAAAGCTCACAACGCGTTGCACTGCGAGTAGGCTAGAAGGCTGCTGAGATCGTGAGCCGCATATATCCTAATAAATAAATAAAAAGGCTCGGGCTTGCGGGGGCAGTTTCTGTATGGGACTCTAGGCTAACTTAATTGACCAATGCCTCTAGAATGCATGCATATAGGCATACAAGTGATACTTGGCTTTTATATCCATGTTTTTCCCCACCAAGGTACTGGGGCTCCTTGTGTGTGTGCTTTGCTTCCTTCAGGCCGTTTTGCCATGTCTGCTTATTATAAGCAACCTTTGACTTGTTTTTTCTGTAAAGTCACTTGCAAATAAATTATTGGTAGTTGCTGGTTGATGTTTATTTGGGCTTGATTCTAAAGTGTATAGCAGTTGCTTATATGGGCTTGCTTCCACATTTCTTCACATCAAGGAACCCCAGATTAATAGCTATGTAATTATCCACAGACATCCATCTGAACATATTTTGTGCCTTTTTTTTAGATGTTTTATTAGATTTATTCTCAATGAGGTTTTAAATAACGGATGTACAACCTCACAATGTGCTGTGAGCTTGTAGATCAGCTATTTTAATTTGTGCTTGTTTTCATAGACCTGGCCACTTGTTTCTCTTGCAAAACTGGCAACACAGAGAGGAACAAGAGGAACTTATGCACACACAAACGCAATGCACTATGGGCTGTAAGAAAAAGGTGAATAGGCTATAATTTTTTATGTGCTGACCAATGCCTACATATTTTATCTGGTTTGGGAACTATTTATTGATTCAGCATGAAGACTAAAGCCTTCTAAATAAATATACGCAGGCCGTATGCCCTTTACACCACACTGGAGTTTCCGACCAACCAACGTCAACGTCAAGTTCACGGAGATGGCCATGAATTCCCACGAAATGTGGGAATCCACGTAAATGCCTGTCCGCTCACGCTCCGCTCACGATATTAGCGTAAACGCCGCTGTGAATGAGGACCATAGTGTGTGTGTATATTGTATAGTGTTATAGTGTGTATATTGTATAGTGTTATAGTGTGTATAGTGTTATCGTGTGTATATTGTATAGTGTTATAGTGTGTATATTGTATAGTGTTATGGTGTGTATATTGTACAGGAGGATTGACATACTGTCTGTGTGGAGGTCCAGGTTCATTACTGAAGTCAGGAGGATGTTGTTTGGACCAGTCACTCTTCATAGACAGAAGGCTGGGTGTTGGAGACTCTGCTCTGTGGTACAGACTTCTGGAATCATAGAAACGAAGAAGGATGTATTCAATATGTGTTGTTGTCAGTGGCGGCTCCAGACCAATTTTACTGGGGGAGCTATAAGGGAGCTTGACTAATAATGGAGGTGCTATGTCCCGCATAGCGGGACGATTTTTTTTCGGGTTTAGCCCCCAAAAACACGCTACTGGGTGGTTTTTTTTGCACGTTTCCTCCCCAAAAAACAGCCTTTGGGGAGCAATTTCACACCAGCAAACAAGCAACTTGCAATAATGCAGTTATTAATGTGCAGGCTACTGTTTTCAAAAGCAAATTGCAATACATTAAGTTCATCATACACCTATTGCTCTAAGGCTGCAGTCCATTAACCTTCCCTGACTCCGCCAGATCGTGGCAGTATTGGGGGATATTAGCCCATGCCTATCCAACAATCTTGAGCAAGTAAACCATGTAACCAACACAAAATCACACACACACACACACACACACACACACACACACACACACACACACACACACACACACACACACACACACACACACACACACACACACACACACACACACACACACACACACACACACACACACACACACACACACACACACACACACACACACACACACACACACACACACACAGAAATAAATCCACCCTACTAGAGCAGCGGCCTGCAGCCCTGCACACAAATAAAGCTGACTATTGGAATAATGCCACAGTGCCTTCCTGGCCATCATGACACACTTATAGCTATAGGGAGTGCAGTGGCAGTGCCCAGTCTTCCCTCCCAGTGCCCACTCAAACGGCGTATATGGTAATAAAATAAAACAGTCACTCACCAACTTCACAGAAGAACAAAGGCATTGATAATCGGGTCTATCTATAGCGCTTTTGTCGTCCTGAATAATAACATCCTCTCCCGGTGTATCGGGCTCTCCCTCTCCGTCATGTTCAGACTGAATTCTCGTCCTCCGCCTCCATATCAAGAACAGGATTCGCATTGCTATCGTGCTGCACGACTCGAGGCTGCCTGACCACAAACTTATCCATTTTGTATCTCGTTATGATCTGTCTCACTGTATGTCTGTCTTGTTCTGTGAATGTGCTGCTGAGCAAAAACAAAACGGCCCGCCAAGTTCCACCAACTAGTACAACTACACCTGGTTGGTTCAAAGCATGTCAGGTGATGCACGCCGCTCGCGTAACGTTACGTAAATAACGTACGTTATGTACGTAATGTACGTTATGTACGTAACGTTACCCGAACGGAGCACTGCGCATATACGAGTATATATTTTTTACTAATCGATGTTAACAGATAGCCGATAGGCCATTGAAAATAATATTATATGACCACCAAATCATTTCAGAGAAAATAATTTTATTCACTGACAGTGGGGGAAAAATGAAGAATTTCTTGGGGGTGCTACAGGGGTGCTATGGGATTTTTGGAGGTCTATAGCCCCCGCAAGCCACCCCCCCCCCCCCCCCCCCCCCCAGCGCCGCCCCTGGTTGTTGTTGTGAGGTCTGAAGTTTAGTTTTTAGGCTCTAAATGACTTCAGACCTGTGGCTTTAACATCTGTGGTTATGAAGTCATTTGAGAGACTCGTTAAAGAAGAGCTCTTGTCAAAAACAGAGTGTTACCTGGACCCTATGCAATTTGCATACAGGGCTAGGAGAGGGGTGTCCGATGCTACCATCACCTTACTGAACCTTCTTTTCAAACACCTGGAAGTTAGCAAGAAACATGCTAGGCTGCTTTTTGTTGACCTCTCATCAGCCTTCAACACCATTCAGCCACACATACTAGTCGGAAAACTAGCTAACAACTTTGGCTTAGACCCTGGTATCGTTGGTTGGGTTCTGGATTTCCTCACAAATAGAACCCAGAGGGTAAGGGTGAATGGGAAGCGGTGAATTAACATCATCCACCGGTTCACCCCAAGGTTGTGTACTATCCCCACTCTTATACATCCTGTACACAAATGATTGCAGAAGTCAATATGCCGACAGACACATTATTAAATTTGCTGATGATTCTGTCATTGTTAGTCTGTTGGGTGATGGTGAGGTCAGCCATGGCCCAGTTGTGGCTGATTTTGTTTCTTGGTGTGAAGAGGCATTTTTACAACTCAACGTCACAAAGACCAAAGACATGTTTATTGATTTTCGTCGATGTCCACCTGCTCCTCAGAGCAGTGTTATTGACGGCGAGTTAGTAGAGTTTGTAACTAATTACAAATATCTCGGGACAATAATAGACAATCGTCTCAAATTCGACTGCAACACTGAAATGGTGTGTAAGAAAGGCCAGCAGCGCCTTTTCTGCCTAAGAAAGTTGGCCAAATTTCAGGTCGATAAATCACTGATGGTTTTATTTTATAGATCTTTCATTGAGTCTGTCCTCACCTTTGCTGCCATTTGCTGGTATGGTAACCTTGGTGTCAGACAGAAAAATGCCCTTAACGGGGTTGTTAAGGGGGCCAGCAAAATTGTGGGGGCAAAATTCAGCTGCCTGACTTATTTGTATGATGAGCAGGTGCTAAGGAAAGCATCATGTATTAGAGCAGACAGCTCTCACCCCCTATACCGGGAATATGAATTCCTGCCATCCGGCCAATGGTTAAAGACCCCTGTTACAAAAACAAACGGGTACAAATTTTCATTCATACCTACCTCCATCCGAGCCATCAACAAGGGAAGCAGGAGGAGGTAGATGTAGTTACACTTGGTGCACTTTAGCCCTGGTTGCACTTTATATTTAATGTAGCATTGTATCTTGTGATAATGTATACATATGTCTGTTGTTATGTATGTTGTACTGTTTGTAATGTCTTTGAGAGCTTTTATTATCTGCTGTAAAACGAAGTGCCCAGTTTGGGACATATGAATAAACTTGACCTTGACCTTGACCTTGATGACGGGACGTTGGAGAGTAGGCTACTATAGGCTAGTGCAGCTGCGGAGAGTCCCACAGCCTACTGTAGCCTAATCTACAGCAGGCCGATGTCTTTCTGGAGTTACGGTATGTGCAATCTCCTCCTCGTTGAATAAACCTGACGCGTCGCTCGAATGCCAAATGTACCGTGCCAGCGCAAGTGGGAACCGCATCGGAGATAAGTAGGCTAGGCCTACCCAGCCAGCCAGCCCACCACCACCAGTGCCCAGCCACTGCAGCGACTGCGAGGCAATCTAAATAGACTGTCGAACGTGCGGTGCATGGTCAGTTGGTCACGGTGTCACGGACGGACCACAGTGATAGAGAGAGACAGACAGACAGGACAGGAGATGCACCTTGCAAAACAGCAGCGTGTGTGCGCGCCTATTTGTTATTTAATTCATGGTTCACAGGTTCAGGTTTTCGTTCACTAATATATCTTGTTGTATATTAAATTAAAAATACTTTAATAATTTAATATACAACTAACAACACACAGTGACAGTTGCTTGCAAATTGCGATATGTGCGTGCTTGCGGGGGGGGGGGGGGCGTGCAGCAAGGGAAGCGAAGCGAGAGGAGAAACAGACAGGGTAGGCCTTTATACAGCTTTATTTAATTCATGCAGGTTTATTTATTTAAGATACAAAAAGTTGCAAGTTGCCGTAGTTGCGTGTGCGTGCGTCTGTGTGTGTGTATGAGAGAGGGGGCAGCGAGGGAACCTTTTATTTTCCTGTAACCATGGTTTCCAGGTCGTATTGCAGTTGTTCATGTCGCAAAAACGAGGGCGAGGCTTGATTTCATAGGGCGTGCCAGATTGATTTCAGCCGTCACATTTATTACTGCTAGGAAGGAAATTAGGAAGGATCAGCTGTTTGCGATCACTTTATAAATGCCGACTCGACGTGGGTGTACTACGAAACCTACACTCGAATTTGGGGCAGAATTTACACTCAATTGATAAATGAGGGCCATAGTGTGTATAGTGTTATCGTGTGTATATTGTATAGTGTTATAGTGTGTATATTGTACAGTGTTATAGTGTGTATATTGTACAGGAGGATTGACATACTGTCTGTGTGGAGGTCCAGGTTCATTACTGAAGTCAGGAGGATGTTGTTTAGACCAGTCACTCTTCATAGACAGAAGGCTGGGTGTTGGAGACTCTGCTCTGTGGTACAGACTTCTGGAATCATAGAAACGAAGAAGAATATAATTCAATATGTGTTGTTGTTGTGAGGTCTGAAGTTTAGTTTTTAGTGACATTGAGATGTTGGAGAACCAAGATGTGCAAGCATAGATTGATCTATCTATCGATCTATCTGAAATCAAACTATCAATAGAATACATCTTCAGAAACATCTACCATAAAACCATAATTGTCTCAGATATTCCGTTTCCCAGCCCAGATCCAGAGCAAACGGCCATGATTATCCTCTAGTGTGAGCCGTTGATTTAATCAATTGATTTAAGATTTAATCTTAAGCCTCCTGATTTGTTCAAAGACATTTGAGGCCGCCACGATAATATTCAAACATGGTTGATATTTATCTGGATCGCTACTGTCCGTTATACTTTGTATAGGCTGGGTGTTGGAGACTCTGCTCTGTGGTACAGACTTCTGGAATCATAGAAACGAAGAAGTCAATTTATTCAATATGTGTTGTTTTGTGAGGTCTGAAGTTTAGTTTTAGTGACATTGAGATGTTAGAGAACCAAGAGGTGCAAGTATAGTCAAAGTGGCATTGAATGAATGAGGCTCCAGCAAGAGTCTAGAGAGCACTTCTGTTGACAAAAGAGTAAAGTTCTGCCCAAAGATATTTCTTGATCATTTTCTTTATCACACATTTCAAAAGAAAGAAAAGTGTGCTTTTCCACACATTGCACCCATTTTCTTCCAGTCATAGACTACTCTTGTTATCATATTCTGTATGTCATTCATGTAACTCACATTTTAATGCTATTCAGAATGTGTGTATAGCAGGTCAATGTAATGTTTTCATATTTGGAAATGTGCACTGTCTCAATGTTTTCATATTGCATGTGCATTATATGGCATGCATGCATGCATGCATTGCACAAGTGTGCAAATGCATGTGCATTACTGTAGGTGCACTCCCCACTTCAGAAAATATCAATGGTCATATGTCATAGATATGTCATCGATGAAAGAAAGAGTGCTTTTTCACAAATTGCAGGGTCCATATGTTCTACCCGTCATCATATTCTGTATTTGTCATTCATGTAATTCATATTTTATGGCTATTTCCGCATTTTTCCCAAGCGATTCGCCTGGTGTCACCTGGTATAGATGGAACATCCACGCCCATTCAACACCATTTAAGGCAACAGGAAATATCGAAATACGTCATCATAGCCTGCACAGAGGATTCCCAAGCTATATACAACAGCCGCGATGAGCTTGTAGAGCAGTTAATTTTGACAGGCGGGTCTCTGCATGGACAGATCTTCAAGCAAACAGCGCAAGTTATATGTATATAATTATAAACTAAACTTGCCAACTTGGCACGCATTGCTTCACTCCTTGTTAAATGTCAGAACGTTAATAAGTTAACTGATGTTAGTTACTTTCACATAATGAGAAAGAAGTTAATTTGTACTGTTCACCACACGACCAAATGCTATATTAGCCTACAACTCGGCAATGATAAATGAATGCACTGCAGGGTTATAAAAAAAAGAACAATTGCACACTCGCCTGCAGAGGTAAAATAGATATCCGATTTTTATCAGAGCTGCATTGATTCATGCGGGGAATAGATTAATATCATCTCACTGTCATCTGTCTGAATGCCATGTGGAGAATGGATTTGTTCTGATCATGGACACGTAGGCATATAGCTATACATTTTCAACCATATACGGCGGGTAGCCTATATCCTCTTCGTCAGATCCTCTTGTCAGCCTAAGTGCAGGTTCATTTCATGATGTCGTCATATTAAAATGATTCGCGGGACATTTGGCACCAAACTTGATTGATCTCATGAGATCAATGTAGTAGCCTACAGCCTACACAGCTACAGTTGCCCATATTATAATAAATTAAGGTGAGCTGGCTTAAAACTATGACTGGCCGAATTGCACGCGCTGATGCAATAATGTGGACTTCTATTTGTTATAGGGCTAATTGGCCCTCGTGACTGCTGTCTGTCTGTCAGACCGGCATGTCTGTGAACCATAGAATGCATCTGTTCTGTGAACTTCTGTCCGGGCCGGGCTCATATCAGTTCCTATAACGACAGTGGGTGCCCACCTGCCCCCCGCAGCGGGGGAAAACTGTTTTTTTTGGTACTTTATTTACAGTTTGCTAATAAACACAGTGGTGCGCTTTCAGTTCACAACGAACATATTAAATTGTTTCAGCATCTTGTTTCAACATTTCAGCATGATCAATGATCAACAAAAAATAATTAAATTGTTTCAGCCATAAGCGGCGGGTGGATTTCACCTTAGGTAGGCTAGAATTACGTGGGACGACGACGCAAAATTATTTATTTATTTCCCCCAGATGGTCTAACAATGTCATGATTTGACCAATTTATTACCAATCTCGTACACCATTGCTCACGAAAGCAAGATCCTTGACCCAATTACAGCCACTGCATCTTACCTTTTAATTAAAGTAAAAGTAGTCTGAGGAAAAGGAACAGTTCTGTTCCCCAGACACTGTTTTGGGATATTTTGGCTGAGATGGCTCTGTTAGTCAAGTCTCAAGTCAGCGTGGAGATTACCCGGCGGTGTTGCTGCCCCTCCGCTCCCTCCCGGCTCATGGCTCTTTACAGACGGGCCGGCGGTACACAGACAGCAGCCTCTCCGCTAACCGTGTAAAGCCCAACACACACCGTCTGTGAACGCCGCGCGTCAAAACAGCCGCCTCCGTTATTTTCAATGAACCTATCCCACACCGGCGGCGTCAGACGCGCGCTGGCGTTCACGCCTCGCCTGAAGCTCCGATACGCCGCTGTTCTATTTTCCAGGCTTTGCCGCACGGCCTCCATCCGGGTACCGCGTCCCACAGGACGCGGTAGCGCTCCGCGTCCTGTGGGTGTTGCTGTGCGGCTATGACGCGCGGCAATACTGTGCCGCGTCGCTGCGCACCCGCTTCACAGACGGTGTGTGTTGGGCTTCAGTGTAGTGTTGCTGTAGCCCTGGTCCAGTGCTTACAGCGAGTCTCGCTGTAAGCACTGGACCAGGGCTAGTGTTGCTGCAGGAGTGTGAATGAACCGTGCGATCACTGGAACAAAGCCACCGTATTAGCATTTCAATACCTGTTCTGTGAACACCGTAAAGGTGTGTGCAAAATGACCAGGGGGAGGGGAGCTTCAGCCTTCAGTCAGTGGGTGCTATTTGGCTTACTATTGTGTCAGTGGGTGCTTAAGCCCTCAAGCACTCCCGCCGTTGCGCGCCGTTATATTAATTTTCTAATGTGAATTTCACCCAGATTGGACTGTTCAGCGGTAGCATGCTGCTGCCCTCCACCCCCCCCCCCCCACACATACACACACACAAACCGACAGTCAGACTGACTCAAAGGAGCTACGTAACAAAACAATTTAAATAGGCATTACTACACTAAACAACGTTGGATTCGTACAGTGCAGAATGCAGATAAGTGTATGTTCTTATTATAACTGTGAGTTTGTTTTTAACATGCAGCGCGAGTCCGCGAGAGCCGATCTACAAGCTCACAACGCGTTGCACTGCGAGTAGAATGCTGCAGAGTGAGCAGCGCAATCGCGCATGCTAGAAATATCCTAATAAATAAATAAAAAGGTGTCGTGCTGTTTCTGTATGGGACTCTAGGCTAACTTGCCTCAATGCATGCATTTAGGCATACAAGTGATACTTGGCTTTTATATAGGCTATCATTTTTTTATGTGCTGACCAATGTTGGGGACACATGCCTACATATCTTATCTGAGGTTTGGGGACTTTTAATTGATTCAGCATGAAGACTAAAGCCTTCTTAATAAATCTACGCCAGCCGTACACGACCATGAGAGCTGGCGCAGCTTTTTGCGGAGTTTCCGACCAAACAACGTCACCGTCAAGTTCACGGAGATGGCCATGAATTCCCACGTAATGTGGGAATCCACGTAAATGCCTGTCCGTTCACGCTCCACTCACGTAACGTCACCATATGAGCGTTTTTGAACCGTTTTGAATATTGTACAGGAGGATTCACATACTGTGTGTGTGGAGGTCCAGGTTCATTACTGAAGTCAGGAGGAAGTCCTTTAGACGTGTCACTCTTCATAGACAGAAGGCTGGGTGTTGGAGGCTCTGCTCTGTGGTACAGACTTCTGGAATCATAACATTGTTTGTGTGAATGACATTGTCAATTTTTTTTTAAATGTATTATTGTTACATTCCATTTTATTTAAAAAGGGTAACATCTTTTAGTTTCCTCACAACATTGCAGCACAAAGAAAACTGAATAAAATAGCAAAAAAACATTATATAAATGGTTATGTTGTGGTTTTACTAGGCATGTAAAATACTGTAGTTACAGGGCCTGGCCAAGAGGGGGCACAAGTACACCAGATGAGGACTAGGCAGTCAGTAGGAGGCAGAGCCATATAGATTGATCTTAAATCCCTTTTTATTTTATACAACATTATTAGATGTTATGTCTTGTTTTTGTCATTAATGTAACTTAGCATGAGATCACATTGTTGTGTTATAGTACTATAGTGTGAATATAATGTGTGAATATAATGCTGCTGCATTGTCTGAAGGAAGCCAAGTTTTACTCTTATGTACCTGTAGTGTACACAAGATGGAAGAATAAAGTACAACATTGAACCTTGAGTTGTATAGGAGGATTGACATACTGTGTATCTGGAGGTCCAGGTTCATTACTGAAGTCAGGAGGTTCATGACTCTTCATAGACACAGATGGAGGCTCTGCTCTGTGGATGTGATGTTTGTCAGCTCCCTCCTCCTCTCTCTCCTCACACTGACTCATCTTTGGTCTTCAGGAAACCTGTCAAGATTACAGTCACAATACACCAGGAAACAGTCAATGCTGGCCTAGTCCAAGCGCATGCCACATAATGCCACATAATAGGCTCTTATTGTCGCGTCAGCTTGTCACTTGTTCGAGTCCCGTTCAGACGACCTTTGCTTTGCTGCATGTATCTCCCCTTCTCTCTCTCCCTCTTTCCTGTCTGTCTTCACTGTAACTATCAACAAATGCACAAAAGCCAAAAACAAATCTTTAAAAAAGGGGGGAAAAAAACAGTCAATGTTTGCTGTATACATTATGCGCGTGCACACACACACACACACACACACACACACACACACACACACACACACACACACACACACGTGCAGAGAATGTTAGAGGGGCTAACATTTCTAAAATCTCGCTCCCAGCGGTTCTTGTATTTGTTTTACTGAGGTTAATGTTAGGCATGATTTTGATTGACAGGAAACCAGAGGAACATCATGTATATTAGCAGTAGGCGTGGTGTAGGAACAGTAGGAGAGTAAAGCATGGTGGTGTAGGAACAGTAGGAGAGTAAAGCATGGTGGTGTAGGAACAGTAGGAGAGTAAAGCATGGTGGTGTAGGAACAGTAGGAGAGTAAACACCGTGCACAGTGTGTGCACGTGACTGTGCCTGTTTTTATAGTATAGTTTCTTGATTAGGTTTTGATGCAGTAATGCTCTTTCTTTGCTTTTTATTACTACAATAATTGTTTTTGTATTCTAAAGGTCTTAAAAGTCCTTAACTTGCCACTTTACTGTCATCTGGGGACCCCTCCAAAATCATGTGTGGACCCCCTGGGGGTCCCAGCCCACATGTTGAGAACCACTGATCTACCTTACAGGTGACTCATACCAATCATGCCACACAGCAACATGGCAGAGAGGAGTGATGATTCGTTAACATTCTTAGCCAAATTCCAATGCCCAAAATCTCGGCCACTCCCTGACTCACACTGGCTCACGCCAGCATGGTGGTGTTACGGTGGAATCGGTGACCTGTTGAAATATGTGACAATCGTGTAGACAATCACATGATGTCAGTGTCCGAATGTAAAT
>NC_136796.1:47682577-47801273 GCF_951216825.1 Electrona antarctica
GGGGGAGAGAGAGCGAGAGGGGGGAGAGAGAGGGGGGGGGGAGAGAGAGCGAGAGGGGGGGAGAGAGAGCGAGAGGGGGGGGAGAGAGAGGGGGGGAGGCTGCTAGAGGGGAGAGGAACGTCTAGGTTTTTGACCAATAATCACCTTTGTTTAAAGCTTCAAAAGGGTCAAACAAACCAGAAACAACCCAAAACCGACGTTATCGGGCCGGGCTTAACATGTATGCAAATTAGTTGGGCCTCGGGTCGGCCCAGTTAGGCCTCATTCACACGTATTAAACACCAATCAAGAAAATGTTTGGTCGTTTTTTAGGACACCACCATGCTTTTCCAATGGGAGTCACATGGTTTGACCAAACATTTTTGTTTGAGGGGGGAGGGGCAGAACACCACCAGCAATCAGCAATCAAACACAAATGTTTGATCAAACCATGTGACTCCCATTGGAAAAGCATTGTGGTGGCACAAAAAAACGACCAAACATTGCTTGATTGGTGTTTGGTACGTGTGAACTAGGCATTAGGCGTCATTCACACGTACCACCAATCAAGCAATGTTCGGTAATTCTAGCCTACCTAAAAGGTAAAATCCACCCGCCGCTTATGGCTGAAACAATTTAATTATTTACTGTTGATCATTGATCATGCTGAAATGTTGAAACAAGATGCTGAAACAATTGAATGTGTTCATTGTGAACTGAAAGCGCACCACTGTGTTTATTAGCAAACTGTAAATAAAGTACACGACCCACTGTCGTTATAGGAACCTTACACCACTGCCGAGTCTATTTCTTCCTATTCTTTCTGTTCACCAGTGTAAGCAGCAGAAGAATTAAGAAGCGATACTTCATTGTTTGTATGTTCAACTTTTTTGACTCATTGTATTTAAACACCCTAAGTTCCAGTAAAGTGATTAAAAACACTCACCCGATATTAATCTTTAGGCTTTAATCCAATGTGGCAAAATGGAGTCCATAGTGTTCAGTTATCTGTGTTGGTGTGGTTGTGTCAAAATGGTCGACTGTGTTTTACTTTTAACACACAAAGTAGGGAGTGTCTAGAGACAGCCAGTGTGTGTGCGTGTGTGTGTGTGTGTGTGTGTGTGTGTGTGTGTCAGTGGCGGCTGGAATGTGCCACGGTTTGAGAGCCCAACCCCCATCCATCTACTCTAACGTGCAGCCAAGCAGCCCAGTTTAAACACTCTATTTCCTGCCTGCGCCGTGAAGGGCCCTTGATGAACTACATTTTACACTGCTTATTATTGACAGGAAATGTAGTCTTAGTCGCGGTAACTTAACAGCGTGTTTGTGGGAGAGAGAGCCAGAGAGAGAGAGAGAGAGAGAGTGAGAGAGAGAGTATACAGTTTACTACCACGCATCGGAGCGGCCGGGCCCCCCCCCCCCCCCCCCCCCGCGGGCTCCCCCCCCCCCCCCCCGCGGGCCCTGAGGCAATGCCTCTACTACTGCCTCGTGTGTGTGTGTGGGTGTGTGCACGAAGTAAAGAACGATAAGCATGAAAGCATCAGTTAGGCTTACCATACGTCCTCTTTTGGGGGGCTGTCCGGGGGGGGTTTATAAATTCCTTCAAATGTCCGGGGTTTTACACGCATCTGTACACTCACAGACCATTCAGACCAAAGTGTATTACAATGCACGTTCAATGGTTCGTAGTGGAAAAATACTGTGGGAGGCGGACTTTCAGCCCGAACCCCTGAATGTGTATTATTCATAACTGCATGCGCGCTGACAGCACTGGTCCCGATAGCAGATCAGAGAAAAGCTCGCTGCTGCTCCGCTGTTGCAGCGCTGCATAGACTGTTGTCTCTTGCTCTCCGTGAGGAAAGCTTGAATTGCAAAATAACTATCTCATCATTGACATGCAGAAAAAGTATGCTACTGTTTTCTTACCTTTGTGACTCACCAATGAGAAGCAGATTGTGAATGAAATGATTACTATATTTACCCAGGGTATCTGGGTTCTGGGCTAAGCTCAAGAACTTGTTTCCAGCCAGGCCCTGCTCATAGAACATTTCATCGTAGTGGTTCAATGCCTTGTTCAAGGGCACTTCAGCGGTGGTAATTTTAACGTGTCGGACCGCTGATTCGAACTGGCGACCTTCCGGTATCAAGACCGCTCCGCAATCCGTTCGGCCACCGCTGCCATTGTATTGTCTGCAAAGGAACTATGTGTCTGTCACAAATAAAAGTTTTCCTGCAAGCCCATGTCAACAACACAGACAAGGCAGCTGTGCGCGAGGTGAGTCCTTCTGCAAATTAAATTGACCCAATATTATTTTGTACAACGAAGCAAAGCATAAGATAATATGATGGTTTGGAGAATAGGCTGGTCTCTCTTTTTATAAGAGAAGCCATTGCATACAGGTTCTCAAACCTTTTAATTTCAAGGACCCCCATAACTGAGAGTAAAACTCCATTCCAGATTCCATTTGTACAGTATCAGAGTTAAAAGTTATTAAACTAATTAAAGGGTCCATTTGGTTCCATTTGTACTAGTTAAACTCTCAGAGTTACAGACCTGTAAGGGTCCATTTGGTTCCATTTGTACACTCTCAGAGTTAAAGACCTGTAAGGGTCCATTTGGTTCCATTTGTACACTATCAGAGTTACAGACCTGTAAGGGTCCATTTGGGTCCATGTGTTACACTCTCAGAGTTAGACCTATAATGGGTCCATTTGGAACCCCTTCAAGGAACCATGAGGGTCCCTGGATCACACCTTTGAGAGCCACTGTAATATAGAGCATATTTGATTAAATTTAGGAGCATACCATTTGTTTTTGTTATAGATTATTTTGACATGTTATAGATTATTTTAACCCTAACCCAAACAGAACCGCGCACGCACGACACATGCACACGCACGACGCGCACGTGCACATGCACGCGCACATCCACGCGCGCATGTGTCCTCTTTTTGGTCATTCAGAATATGGTAACCCTACATCAGTGATGATGATCCCACACGGAAAGGACTCCAGGTCACCAAGGCTTCTCTTCATGGGCACCACTCTGATGTCATCCCCGAATCTGATTTGATCAAAAAGAGGCATCATTAGTTCAGAAGCAAGCTACAATGCACATCGCAATTTGCGTCATGTCATCATGACGTACAATACACTATGACGTAACATTCTCCATTCATTGTCAATCTGAATTTAATGTTTGTGTAGTGGACAGACATTAAAGCTGGATATAGGAGGGGCTGGCGTGACCCAATAAAGGTCATACAATCAAAAAAAATTAACCAATGAAAAGTATCAACAGCTTGTGACTAAATCATAATTTATTTCATTTTAATAATATCCTTATAGCAATATCATTATTACTTGTTTGTCTACTTGTGGGACCGCCTCAGCTCCGTCAGCTTCCCATTCACTGCTACTCCCAGCATTCCTTTGGTGGCTTGGGGAAACTTCTTTAATGTGGCTTCTACATAGAATCAAGGAAAAGGCGATAATGAGAAGACAGTGGACCCGATTTATAATTTAGGCATTTAGCAATGTAAATCGCTCTTAATCCAGAGCGATTTACATTTAAGCAAGAACAAGAACTGTGTGTGTGTGTGTGTGAATGACTGAGAGTGTGTGTGTGTGTGCGTGTGAGTGAGTGAGTGACTGAAAGTGTGTGTGTGTGTGTGTGTGTGTGTGTGTTTCTTCTCCTATATGGTATGTGTGACTCATCCATCTCAAAAGAACTTTAGACAAAAGCCGTGCGAAACCTATTGATAGGTGGCCGGACGGATCTGGGAACCGTATGACCTCTTTGACCTATCACTTCGGCCCCTGCACTGCTGGCTCCTCTAAAGCTCACACCACGTCTGAAGAACATAGCCTTACTTTTAACATGACATAGGTAAACCTATATCTAAATCCCAACTCAGTACATTGCAATATGAAATACATGACGCAGCATGACATTGTGATGTGGATGCAAGTACAATTGTTTCTATATGTGTATTTATGACTTGTTGAGCACAGAAACATCCTAAGAGGCATAATATTACTCCTGTTCTCTCTCTGAGGGGGGAAGGGTGGCTTAGACGGTGGGTCTTTTGTCAACTGTGCTGACCAAATGAAGGTTCTTCCCTGTGTAGCTTGGGGAGCCCAGATACTACAGCAATACATCATATACATACAAAAATGCATGCTCGAAGTAAACTAGAATTCAAGCATTCCATCTGTTAGTGTGTACACAAACCTATTGTTGACGATTGTTGGCCTTTAACCAAAAAGATGATATGGAATGAATAGATTTAAACAAGGTTTTCTCACAAATATCACTTTAATTAGTATTGGCGACGTGACAGCACTCATCAGCACAGATTATTTAGTGATAAGACATGCAAATCAAGCAAATTAACTAAAAGCATGATATGGTGCAAATGGCATGATTAATGATGAACCCATTTAGACCTGAAATACCCTTCATGTCAATGTGCAATTCAATCTGGGAGTCATTTTGGACGTTACTACATTATACAGGGCGTTAATGGAAATTAAAATAGCACAGGCCCTGTTATTTGTAGAGTGAGTGTGTGGTATATATATATATATATATATATATATATATATAGTCAATTCTGTAGAGTGAGTGTGTGTGGTGTGTATATATATATATATATATATATATATATATATATATATATATATATATATATATATATATATATAGTCAATTCTAAAAATAAAAACTAAGGTTAGGACTTAGCATGTGTTTTGAATTGGCCTCAAGTCTAAATGGGTTATGGGTGAAGAAGGGTGCAGTAGGCCTAGTTGTTCCCAACCTTTTCTTGTGGCAGAACCAACTTGAAAATCTTTACATTTTTTCACGGCCCGCCCATCTGATCACATAACCTGGCAGTAGACAAGTTGATGGGTGGGCCACGTGCATTTTCTTAAGATGTTTATTTTAATGATCAATCAACTTGTGTTCTGGCTTAGATCAATGGAACATAGTAGGCTATACTTATTCCAGTCTAAGAAACACCATAAAATAGTATCATTTTTAAAGACTTATTTAAATATGAATGTTATATTTTAATAACATTCTAGTGTTTTGTCCAATGATTTGGGGGCCCACTTGAAATGCCCTTGCGGCCCACCGGTTGGGAACCACTGCTGTAGGACAACAATTGTTATTGACTAACCAACTACATGTTCTACAACCCAGAGGACCACACTTATCTCAGTGGAAGCACACTAGCCCAGAATATAGAATATATTGGAAGTGAGCTGCGATGAAGAAGTGAGCAAATTAAGTTAGGCTTTTGTAATTACCAGGTGCTACGCCGTGCAGATTTCTGCAATGGGTGGCATCACTTACCTGATGTTTTCTGTCTCCAGTGATAAACTACCACTGATGGCTAATAAATAGTGAAAATAGGGATGGTTAAAGTAGTCAACTCAATGCATATCTATGAACTGTTCTTTTTCTTCTTTGATTTACTCACCAATTATCTGGATCCAGGGCCTTGAAATGTTCCCCACCGCCACGCTTTGGCATCCCACCTAAATAAGATATTTTAAACATTATTTTTCAAATGGTGGGAAATCCCCCTAACTACATGATGTTTCACTTAAGCAATATCTCAGATTTATGTTATGGAGGTACAAACGGAAATACATTATCCCAAGCAGGTTCAAATCTTAATTCTGCATTAGTTAATGGATTGACTTTAAGAGATTTTGAAAACAAATACCACTGAGGTTGCTCTCCAGGAGTTCCTCAATAGGGAACACGCCGATCAGCAGAAATCGCACCATTTGGGTTGCAGTGGTGCTGTTGGAGGCGGAAAACCAGGTTGCCCTGTTGCAGATCACATTTAAGTTTTAACACATTTAGACCCCTGAGGAGGAGGAATCTAAAAACGACTTCTAAATCCTAAAGCCGTGTTTATACTTCACTCTGCAACGGTCCTATGCTGAAAAATAGCAGATATGCAAACTCACAGCGCATATCATTCAAGACACTGAACTTGCAGATCTGCCATTTTTGCCATCCAAATGCATTCTATTGTGAAATGGACCTTAAGAGATGCAGAAATTAATGATGTAGAGGCGTTCCCAGACAACTTATATCACGTTGGGTTTGGAGACCACCAGGAGGTCCAAATGGAGCCTTCCCTTGCTGGTCTGTGTGTACATGTGTAGGTTTTTTATGGTAACGGGATGTCTGACTTATGGGCAGCCCCCTTATTGGTTGGACCACAATGTACACTGTAAAATCCAGTGTAAATTAGTGTTGAGAGTATACAAATGTAACCAGTTAGGGTCCATTTCGTTCCACGTGTACAGAGGTGAAAGCGTCCATTTTGACCCACTGATGTTGCACGAACCCAACATTGAGAAACAGTGATGTATAGAGGTTCCAGAATGTGCTACAATGTATCACATAAACCTACAACTTTAACAAATATATTTGATGTAATATCAAGTTTGGTTACTAAGTAACTAATATAGTTTGTATGTATTGATGTTTGAAGATGTCAATAATAAAAAGTTGTCTATGTAGTACTGTACAATAATTATACAGGTACTCCAATAGAAAAACTTTATCTAACACAAGGGCCTGCTATGATGCAACTGTTTTTCAGTTTGATATCTTATGCACCAAAAAATGAAACGCTGTTAAGATAGCAATTTCATGTACAATGACATAATTACTTTCGGGGGACCTTCAGGTGCATTAAGTGGCCGGTGTTGCTCGGGACAGGGAGGTCTGGAGCGCTCTGCTGGAGCTGTTGCCCCCACGACACGGCCCAGATAAGGGGTAGACGATGGATGGATGGCTCTTAAAATTAAACAGTGACATGACAAAATTGTAAACTTTTACAGTAGTGGGCACTTAAATAACCATGGTTACTAAAGTAACCTTACTGTTATTTTATGTGAGCATTCGCGAAATATTTCGCTTATGGGACCTTATGAACTCCCGAATCCTGAGTATTAGGACCGGAGGTAAAGGGTGGGCTGAATGACTTCAATGGTCATTTGCCCGGTCCCTGTGGAGATGTACAGGTTAACTCAGAGTGTCGCCTGTGCATCTCATGGCACAGAGGGCCAGAGTGGGCCTCTTTATAGAGAAGCAGCTCCTAGGACTGCATGTGCCAGAGAGGGCGTTGCCACATCTAAGTTGTAGTATGTGGCGAACGTCGAGGGTGTAGACCAGCTTGCTGCAGTGCAGACTTCCTGGATCGACACCCCCTTATGGAGTGCCCACGATGCTGCCATACCTCGTGTGGAATGGGCCCTCGGACGGATGGCGTCCACTATCCAGTTGGAGATAGTGACTGTTGTAACAGGCTTCCCTTTGGTCTTGGTACCCCAGGACACAAACCGCTGGTTCCCTTTCCTGAAGACTCGTTCTGTCCACATAAGTGCGAAGCGCTCTTACTGGACAGAGGCAGTTCAGCCTCCTGTCTTCATCGGAGATGAATGGAGGGTGATGGAAAGCAGAGCTTGTAGGTCTACTGGTAGACACACCGAGAGGGCATTCTTGGGAATGAAGGCCGGGTTCGCCTTGATGGTGACCTTTGTTGACCTGTCATCGAACCTCATGCACTCTGGAGAGATCGCTGGACACTGTAGCACGTCTACCGTGTCTCGGTGCTGGTATCGGAGGGCTTCGGTCCCCATACCGGGGCCTAGCCTCCTCACGTGGCGGAGCCTCTGCGGGGAGAGAAGCCGGCGGGGCCAGGTAGCGAGGCCTAGCTGTAGCTTTAGGCCTTGCTCCAAAAACCTCGTAGTCGGTAGCCCTGACTATGGAGGCCTGGGAGCTGGAGACCGTAGCAGGAGCGCGGCTCCGCGGTGCTGGAACAGGCCGCTCCTGTCCGGTTGTAGCTGTAGAAGAGGCTGGGGCGCTGCGTGTTAGCGGCGGGTAGTCCAGCTTCTTCCTTGGAGCGTCCCTTGGTCCCTCACCGGTGAACACTTTGGAGGACCAAGGGTCTCGAAGAGGAGGAGGAGGAGGGGGTTGTCTGTATCGCGTAGCTTATTGTAGAAGTTGACACAGCGCCGGAGTCTGCTTTCCTTTATGTCGAACTTCATCAAGCCGCAATGGAAGCAGTCCTGTCCGCTCAAGAAAACTGGTTTCTCTTGTCCGGCTTGTGAAGCTAAAACATTCAAACGCACTCGAGTTCAGAAGTCTTGCAGTTCTCTATTGGCAGAGAAAAGTAGAATGAGAGCTAGTGACGTAGGCGCGCCTTCTATACCCCGGGGGCACAGCGCCTGACGTCACATCACATGACGGCTTATCTACAATCTCACAGAGCTGTAGGTATTTTCAGTGTGCAACACCGTCACACAACGGCCCATGTCACTGCGGTTCGGGCTCTTAATTCCCACTTTGACATCTGAGCGCAGCCGGTGAGACAGAGGGCTGCAGTTTAAAAATACAGCAATGGCTGATTGAATACAATATACATTTTAGAGGATGTCTTTGTTACATATAGCATACCCGTTTGTATTTACACGCACCTCGACAGTGGGTGCAGGGCCAATAAGGCAATCACGGAAAGAGGGAGGGCTCGCACACCGTTCTCCAGGTAAAATAATTACTTTATTGAGAAGACAACGTTTCGATCTCACACGATCTTCATCAGGTCAATAATTATTTTACCTGGAGATATTTGTTACAACAACACAGGAGCTATGGAGTCATGTTGTATTTCTATACCCTGGGGTGAACCTCCGCCTTTTCAAAGACCTTGGTCAGGTGGTGGAAGGTCGCCCCAGGGTAGCTGTCTATTTGCATAATAGTGTGGTGTGATTCTATTTAAATTGGAGTCCCCCAAGATGGCCACCGGCTTTCGGACCACAATGTTCCAGTCCTGCACCTTTCTCTTAGGCCTGGCCTGGTGATATGTAGGTATACAGGGAAGTGCTGGGGCCGGAGGGGGTGGTGACGTGTGTGGCTGTGAGGCGCCAGTAGTGAGAGGCTGCGGGATCGGGTGGTTCTGACAGGGTTCTGACAGGCCTGTTTGGTCACGGTTGTTCCCGTATAGTGGCCTACTCATCATCACCCGGGATCCTAGGGTACCGATCCCGCGCTTCACACCGGCGCCTCCTGTGGGGGAAAGGGAAATGGAATTTAATTCAATACCTTGTAATGATGCTGGGGTGTGCTGGGGAGTGGTGGGTGTGGTGGGGAGGACTAGTGAGGTGGGTTGGAGTGGACTTGGGGCTGTGGACTCACAGGTAGAGCACTCTCTGGGTTGGAAACGGGGGGAGGTTCCAGTGGTCATGTGGGTAGTCTTGGGTGTCGAGGAGGCAGAAGGAAGGGGATAGGGTGAGCTGCCCTCAACCTCCACCTCCCAAACCCTGTGAGGGGGTCCGGGTGCAGAGGAGGAAGGCAGTGTGGAGTCCTCCGGGACAGGGGGGAGGGGGGTTGTGGGGGGCAACCGGGAGCTGGTTCTAATGGGTTTTGCTCTCTGTGGCTGGTGGGGCGCCAGAGCAAAGGCCTCCGGACATCTCCCCAGGGACAGAGAGCATATGGGTCTGGGTAGTGGGCGGGGGGCACTGGGGATGACGGGTCGTTTGTCTGTGGGGGTCCTGAGGAGGGGTGGAATGGCCGGCCGCCTGGTTGTAGGGATGGTGAGAAGGGGTGGGATGGAAGGCGTTGGGAGTAAGGCTGGTGGGGAAGTGTTCCTTCCTAAAGGAGGGGGGAACACTTGGGCTGGGGTCCTAGGGTGTGGGAGAAGGCCAGGCCGAGCACTAGCAGAGCTACTGGGAGGTCTCGAGTGAGGTGGAGGGGGGCCGGTGTGTGTTGCTGAGAATGTGTTCGCTTGTGTATGTATGTTGTAACGGTTTGTATGTGTGAGATGTTGCTGTGTATTGAGTTGTGTCGGTGTATGTTGTCTGTGTTGTGTGGTTGGCTGTCTGTGTTGTGTGTTGTGTGGTTGGCTGTGTGTGTTGTGTGTGTTGTGTGGTTGGCTGTCTGTGTTGTGTGGTTGGCTGTGTGTGTTGTGTGGTTGGCTGTGTGTGTTGTGTGTGTTGTGTGGTTGGCTGTGTGTGTTGTGTGGGTGTCTGTATATGTAGTATGTTGCTAACCCGGGTTAGGGTTGCAGACAGTGGCTGTATATGTTAGTGTAAAGGCTGTCAATGTCTATGGGGAAAATGTATGTGTGTGGTGGCACGGCTATGGGCTTGATCTTATCTAGGAAGTCACATGTGTCTCTTAAATAACTGGCGTGTATAGTGGAGAGGTGGTTGAGGAAGTGGTCTATGTATTGTAGTGGAGAGGGGGTTGAGGAAGTGGTGTATGTATGTATGTATGTATGTATGTATGTATGTATGTATGTATGTAATATATATATATATATATATATATGAAGACCTGGGCAAGTTGCTTCAGTTTATATAGTCTTGGTTATACAGGCAGGTATAGCTGAGTTAGGGGGAACACACTCACCTGGTTGGGCTTAATGATACATGTCCTAGACTCACTGTCAGCACTGTGTCTTGTCATGCAGCACACACAACAGCACACACAACAGAGAGAGAGAGAGAGAGAGAGAGAGACGCAGGCAGGCAGGCAGGCAGGCAGGCAGGCAGACACACAGACACACACACACACACACACACACACACACACACACACACACACACACACACACACACACACACACACATGAGACAGAGAGGCAGTGAGAGAGCAGAGAGAGAGAGAGACTGCATCATTTTCATCTATAAAGCCATTCTTGGTGATCTACCTCCTTACATTTCCTCCAAATTATATGTTGTTGTAATTTTTCAACCTATACGGTACAGTACCAGCATTCAAATCTGAAAAAAAATCTCTCTTTCTTTGCCCCTTGGTCATGGAACGACCTGCAGTCCAGACTAAAATTTGCCTCGAAAGTTTCTTTGAGTAGTTTCAAGGGGATAATTTCCGATGTACAGTCAAACATCTGCACATGTGAGGTGCAGTGTGGATGTGTAGTAGCCGTGGTATAGGCCTCTATATTTATTATTTCTGTTCATGTTGGACTTGTTGTATTTTCTCTCTGACTTAAAGAGTATCATTTTGGAGATTCTGTTGTATTATATTTTATAGGTACTTTATGGGGTATCATGGATGTATTTTTAATTGGCTGTTCTGTAATTGACATTAATGATGTAGCTTTGAGGTGTCATTTATTTCTGCCTCTTGGCCAGTTACCACTTGGAAAAGAGACTCTGTATCAATGTGTTATTACTGGTTAAATAAAGGTTAAATAAAAAAATAACAGAGAGAGAGAGAGAGAGAGAGAGAGAGAGAGATTAACATCCAGAAAAGAGCATTCAAATTCCATAAGCACCTTCAAAATAGTGACCCCACCTCCTACCATCACCAGGCCTTAAAATGGAGAACATGAGCAGGAGTCCCCTCAGTCAGCTGGTCCTGAGTCTTACCCCCACCACCCCTCCCCTGACTAAACCAACCTCCACTAACCAAATTACCAAAATGCAACAAGAACATTATATCACATATTGGAAAAACACAACAAAAACCCAAAGTAAATTACAATGCTATTTGGCCCTCAACCGAGAATACACAGTGGCAAATTACCTGACCACTGTTACTGATCCAAAACTGAGGAAGATGTTGACTATGTACAGACTCAGTGACCACCGCCTGGCAGTAGAAACAGGCAGACACAGACAGAAGTGGCTGCCTAGAGAAGACAGACTGTGTTCACTCTGCTCTCAAGGGGAGGTGGAGACGGAGCTACACTTTCTGTTACAATGTGACAAATATATAGACATCAGAGAATCATTCTTCCTTAAATTTAAATAAAAATATGAATAATTTGAATCCACCATTAATAACTCATCACTTCAATATGTTCTGGGAGAACAGTCCAAATGCACATTTTTGGCAGCAAAATACGTGTGGAGTTGTCATCAACTGAGGGACAACCAGTGGACAGAAGAACCAGGTATATCTGGCTGAACAGGGTCATTAAGTTGCTGTTATGTTTCTGTTTGTTAATTTATTCTCATTGTTACTGTATTGCTTGTTGTTCATTATTGTTGGGATGTTTGTTGTTGTCTCTGTGTGCGCAATGTTGACATTTGTTTTGTTGTATGTATGCTTTGGCAATGTAGAACATATTCATCTTGCCAATAAAGCCTTTTGAAAATAGTGAGAGAGAGAGAGAGAGAGAGAGAGAGGTATTTTGGCTAGTTCATCTCGGTTTGGGTCCTCGTTTTGTAGGGGGAGGGTGTCACACTGTCACAGCCCCCTGTAGGCTGTAGCTTGGCCGTAGTGTCTGTGCTGCCTATAGTATAATAGTCTGTCTTCACAAGGCCTGCAGCTTCAAGGTTGGGACAATGGGGTGCCAATCAGTGCATTGGGAGCACCTGGCCAGTATTCCCAGGGTGCTCTATAAATGCTCTCTCTCTGGCCCTTTCTGAAACCAGTCCCTTGACTTGAAGTGCTCTCGGGAGGTTCCCTCGTCAGGAAGTGCCCCTCCAGCTGAATCAAGTTCCCTTGATTAGGGTGCTGGGTATAAAAAAACGTTTGAAATACACTCGCCCTCCTTGTGCAGAAACAGGAAACAGACACCATTTGTTGCCATGGTTACCATCATGCAATTGTGTTACCTGTTTTGTTTGTACAGTTATATTGCATTGCATCATGTATGTTTGTGTGACATGTGGATTTCATTAATATGGAAAAAGGAAATACAGCGTGACTGTCAAAAATGACATGTCATATACATCCATGGTGTTTATAAATCATTGTGTTAAAAGTTGTTTTGTTTGTGTGGTTTCATTTATAGTTTTTCAAGGTGGGGTAAATAAAGAGCCCTTGTGAACATCAGTTGGAGCGTCTATTCTGCATCAGATGAAGATTGTTTAGGAGCAGTTTATTTATCATTTATTTGTGGTGGTACTTACATTTGTAGGTCGCGGTTTCCATGCGGACAGAGAGCAGGGCTGCACAAGGCAATCGAGTCTAGATCGGCACAGACTCGCTCTTGAGGGCTTTATAAGCCACTTCCACTCAAGGCTGCTTGGTTTCGGACGACACTTAATATGGCGCAGCCTCGCGTGAACGCGCATATCAAGGGCAAGTGTGTAGGGCGAGTGGCGAGGAGCTGGTTTCAGAAAGGGGGTGAGTCTCTCTCTTCCTGATGGCAGCAACAGTAGTTTGACCTTTGGTTTGCACCATTCAACACCAAACACTACATTAACCACAAATCCACTCACCTACACTACTGGTCTCACTGATTGACACACCCCACACGATTAAGTTATTGTTTATATATTGTAAATTCATTCATTCAAGTTTTATTTATTCTCGAAATTACACTGAGTAATCTCTCAACTCATTTTCAGTGTCGTCGAGTAATACAATCACATAGAAAAACATCACAATACATCAGAAGATCAGGGGGGGAAAAAACCCAAAGGTATACATGTGAATTACATAGGTTTACAAATAAAAAGCTAAGACAAATTTCAAAATGATCTAAAAACAGTTACATATTGTGGGGGTCTGTATGCTCACCAAGGTTTTAAAACGACTCAAGGGTAACAATGTGGTCAATTTGAGTTTGCAGGTCATTCCATGTATTAGGGCCACCGAAGCTAAAGGCAGAACTACCAAGTTCAGAGTTCACTTTTGGTACCTTGAATTTGGGGAAATAAATATTGCTTAGCCTTTGTGGTAGACCAAGTAATTTCCTGCCAGATCTTCAGATGTGTGATTGTATTTACATTTACATTGTCTGATTACTGGTCTTTCATTTACAGTAGATCCCTTTAATTTACCCAACATCATAACGTTTGACTCATCCTCTGATATTAATATTCTGATGTTTTCTGTTGTTTTTTTGTGTGTGTGAAATCAATGTCTGATAATGTACCGGTGTTTGGTCTTGTTTTCAACCAGATTTTTGTTCAAAAAGGGTAGGCAATATAAGTCTCTGCTTCAGCCTACACCTTTTCGGTGCCACTAGTAATCGTGGATTTAAATGTATCCATGTGTTTGTATTTACATGTGCTCTTTTGAATGGACCGAAACACAACTTCCTTACTAATTATGATAATAGTGTAAGAGTGCTCTACAACTGCACCTCTCGGTTTCCATGTAGAGTACTTTTTTTAAGTCAGATCCAAATTAAATGGTATACCTGGAAATCAGCTACATTTAACCCTCCTCTGTCTATAGGACAACAGAGTTATATTAACCCTCCTCTGTCTATAGGACAACAGTTATATTAACCCTCCTCTGTCTATAGGACAACAGTTATATTAACCCTCCTCTGTCTATAGGACAACAGAGTTACATTTAACCCTCCTCTGTCTATAGGACAACAGTTATATTAACCCTCCTCTGTCTATAGGACAACAGAGTTACATTTAACCCTCCTCTGTCTATAGGACAACAGAGTTATATTAACCCTCCTCTGTCTATAGGACAACAGTTATATTAACCCTCCTCTGTCTATAGGACAACAGAGTTACATTTAACCCTCCTCTGTCTATAGGACAACAGTTATATTAACCCTCCTCTGTCTATAGGACAACAGAGTTACATTTAACCCTCCTCTGTCTATAGGACAACAGTTATATTAACCCTCCTCTGTCTATAGGACAACAGTTATATTAACCCTCCTCTGTCTATAGGACAACAGTTATATTAACCCTCCTCTGTCTATAGGACAACAGAGTTATATTAACCCTCCTCTGTCTATAGGACAACAGAGTTATATTAACCCTCCTCTGTCTATAGGACAACAGTTATATTAACCCTCCTCTGTCTATAGGACAACAGTTATATTAACCCTCCTCTGTCTATAGGACAACAGTTATATTAACCCTCCTCTATAGGACAACAGTTATATTAACCCTCCTCTATATGTAATACCAACTTGTGCCAAACGGGGGCGAGTGACATTGTGAGTAACTTGTAGCACCTATAAGGCACTATAGCAAAATCTGGACTAGTTATTGTGTAGGTTCGACTGCTGGAGCTATGGTGAGTGCTTAAATGAGACTCAGACACAAGGAGGTTAAATGTTAAATGATTGCCGGCAGTTATATTGAAAAGCAATAAACAAACAAACATACAATATGGAAAACAAATAAATTGGTACCAACTCTTAAATAGCAATTGCTTGGCCACTTTCAATTCTCACAGTTCACTGTGTCTTTCTATTTTGGGTGCACCTTTCTAACTTGAATCCTCAGTTATCTCCTTTAAACCTTCAACTCAAGTTTTGTTTCTTTCCAGTTCAATCAAATAATCAAAATAGGACAATACAATTTACAAATATCCACCCTTTCAATAAGTAATGAATTGACCACTCAGTCACTGTTCTCCCAATGATGAACAAGGTACGGTAAGTATGCACATTGCACAATCAGTATACGTGTTATGGTTCAGAGTTCCAAGGATAAACCATTCAGGTATGTATCAGTGTATGTGTCAAAGTTCCATATGGTTTCCAAAACTGTAAGTATCAGAGTTCCAGGGGAATGTGTGTGCATGCATGTGCGCGAAGGGAGAGAGGGGGAATTGGGATTACTGCAGCTGAGAGTGGGGGAGTCTGCAGATTACACCTACCACACCGTAGAGTGCAGTAGTCTGTCCAGTGGTCACCAGAGTATGGGGGGAATACTCGCTGTCGATCAACCTCTAGATCCTGGTGGGAAGCTCGCCATCTATTGGAATGGTCAACTGGAAAACGATCCAATCCAACAAAAAAACCTGACCCGTCATCAGACAGGGTCAGAGAAATCTAATCAGTATCAAAGTATCAACTGTCTGTTGTCTATAAAGCTTTTAACCATGAAATATGCATTACATTAACTCTTTTTTAAATGAAAACAAATGAAATACTGTATGCAACAATCTGTGCATTTTTAACCTTTGTACATACTTTCTTTCAACATTATGTATTTTAAACAAAAACTGTCATGAACATCAGTACACTCTTGTATAAAGTCCATCATGAAATGGATTACATCCATTTAGTAAACAAACATAAACTTAATGTATTACACTCTCAAAGTGTTCAAATTCAAAAATAACTAGAAAAAGTGCCCTTCTGGGCACAGGTCTCCACCAGGAGGATAGGACTGTGTGAGATGTTTGGCAAAATGTTTAGGATTATTATAACAAATAAAAACTAGACTAAAATGTTAGGAAGGGACTAGTGGACAAGAGATCCAGTATAAGTCATTTTACAATGAGGTGCATGCTGAAAATAGCCGATCTACAAGCCCACAACGCGTCGCTGCGATGCGTTGTGGGCTTGTATAGATCAGCTATTTTCAGTAAGTGTAAAAACAGTCATTACGACGGCATCAAGGCCCGCCAAAATACATTTTGTTCGACTAAATCAACTGTAGATGTAGGTGACTAAAATGTGACTAAAACTAAATGAAAACTATTCAAGAGACTATGACTAAAACTAAAATCAAAATTTGCTGTCAAAAACAACACCAATGGTTCCCAAAGTGGGGTCCTTCCTTGAGGGAGTGCCAGGGGGTCCGCCGCTAAATGGATTTGCCTGTCTCCAGCCAGGAGGTCTCCGGTGATCCAAGTCAGTGGTTCTCAAACTGTGGGTCCACACATCCTGTTTGGGAGGGGTCCCCACTCCCCAGGTCACGGTAACAGTAAAGTGATGATTTAAGGACTTTTAAGACCTTTGTAATACCTGCAAAAAGAAAAAAAAGACCATTACTGCATTATGCCCGTAGCCTCGACGACCTTACAGGCATATGCAAAGGCTCAACTTATGTAACTTAGATAGCATTTTATGTAGATATAGCACCCTATTGTACACGTTTCATTATATAGATATTCCACTGTTAGGTTCTTAGCACAGCGTCTGATTCTTGATTACTTTTATCATGCATTTGATATATTACCATGTTTGATTATTGCTTACTATAAATTGCTCTGGATTAAGAGCATCTGCTAAATGCCTAAATTGTATATTGTAAAGATAATCAACAAAGTATAGGCCTACTATAAAACGAAATTCATAGTTGGGTTTCCTTGACATGAAAAGGTTTGAGAACCGCTGCTTTACAGTATGCATGTGGTACATGCATTACATTTACAGATGTGTGACAAATGAGGAGGAGGCTGCAGCTAGTACCTCTTGACACCCACCCACTGACCCCCATTTGAAAAGATAAGCCAGTTTTTTTTAAACTGATCTAGCAGTGAGTGATTTAACTATTTTCATTTCAAGGACCCACGTACAGTTTGCCATGCATTATGCTACAATAAATATAATTTCGTTCCATTTATACACTCTCTGAGTAACAGACCAATACGGGTCCATTTGGTTCCTAACTATTACTAATAGCCTATCATTCACCTGGGGACCCCCTTTAGTCCTTTCGGGACCCTAGTTTTCTGTATTTCGGACGTATTTACCGAGGGATCTCCCGCAAGCGTCCCTGGGGTCCACTTAGCCATGATCACGGCCATGATCACGGCCACACAGCCAACTCAAGGTACGGCCACTAAGCCGACTTGGGGACCCAACACAAGGACAACACAAGAGATGGTCACGGGCGGCCACACAGCCAACTCAAGGTACGGCCACGGAGCCGACTTGGGGACCCAACGCAGCTCCTCCAAGGAAAACAAACAAATGAACGGAGCTGAACGTGAATCCCCCCCACCGCCCACCCCTTTTTTTCCCTCACTGTATATGTTTCTTTTCCCTTTTTACCTCCTTTATGATGAATTCCTGTTCTGTCCTTTGTCTATATAGAAGTGTCTATTTGTACGTCTCTAAATGTTTTTGATGAATTGAACATTGTGGACCCTATTGGAAACAAGTGTAATGCATAATTGGGTCGTCCACTCACAGTTAACAGCCTTTGTATTGAGTTTGTGCTTGAAATGTACTGTAATTCTGCAAACTGTTAATAGATTTTTCAATCAATCAATCAATCAATCTTTAGCACGGGCGAAAATAAACAAAACCACGTTGCTACTCACCGAAACCAAGCCTACTAGACCTAGGAAAAAGTCTATTATCCAGGCTGGGAAGTGTCTCAGGTACCCAGTTTATCTATAAATGCACGTTGTGCCATTTTAATAAAGCAATGTACCTGTTGCCATTCCACTTGGATGCATTTTATTTCATGACAAAAATAGTGCATTTTAGAGAGAAGATGGGGAACAGAGACACTTCCCAGTCTGGAGAATAGACTTTCACCAGCACAAAACAGCCTTTGTTTCGGTGATTAGCGGAGTGGTTTTGTTTATTATCGGCAAAGTTGGACCCCTCGCACAGCAGTGAAAAAATCTCCTCGCTATAATTACTGGACCAGGGCATAGACTACACTTTGAGAAGCACTGCTACTGATTAGTATTATTGCGACATTAATTTCACTAGTATTATTATACAGCGTACATCATTTAATCAACATGCAGTGCACAGATTGAGTTAGGAAGTTTGCTAGCAGTAGGCTACTAGGCCTACTAAACTCTAGCAGGATAGAAATGTTACCGTAGCGTAGCTGATGTCTGTTGCTTCCGTCTGAAGTACATTCCTGGGCACTTTTCTATATATATATATATATATATATATATATATATATATATATATATACACACACACACACACACACACACACACACACACACACACACACACACACAGGCTGCCGTGGCAACAACTCCAGCTCCCAGAAGGCCTCAGGAGTCAGACACACAGACAGGTGTAGGTGTTTGAGGCAGAGCTGGGAGAGAACTGCAACTCCCAGAGGGCCTTGCAGCGCAGCACACAGTAGCCTACTATTCATTCGTTTTTTAGTAATAGTACAAAACATTTACAGAGACTTTAGTTGTCGCTGTAGCCGAGTTTGTAAATGGTCGCCTATGAAAACAAATACTGCTCACTGTACAATACTTGTATTTAAAATTAAAATACTAAAATTGCTGATATTTGCACCGCCCTTGTTGAAAAACAATGTATTTCAAACTCCATCTTGTCCCTCTCCAGTCCAGGCTGTTTGAACAGTTGTCTGTCCCCTCTATGGCACAACTTTGTATAATTCAATAGCTCTGATCCTCATTAGCTCCTACATGCAGCTCTACTGACCCCTTGTGGAAGGCCTTTGGCCGTGTAGAACCAAGAGCCATCATTTTCAGCACTGTTATGTTACTTTGAGTCAGTAGACTAGTACTAAGAGCAGGAATTTCACGGCGGCCATGGCCGTCGTGGCCCCTATCTTTGGCCGTGTGCCCCTCGAAAAAGTATATGCCCATACGGCCACAGTGGCCGTGGTGCCCCGACCGGCGCCCACAGAAGTTCATTTTACCGTTTTTCCTCTGCGCAATTTTCCAGTCATTACGGTAACCAATGTTCCCCTCACGTCCCGCGCAGAACAAATCTGTGTTGTAGTTGTGTTGCCATTTGCAAAGTGGTTTGATTCTTTTGCGGTACTTTTCCTTAATAACTACCCCCGCTGCCGCTGGTTGTCATGACGCGCGCACACACACACACACACCCGCACGCCTCCTCCTCCGCGCCACACATACACGCACTGACAGAGTAAACAGAGGGCATTTAGCCCACAGGCCCACACGCTGCCTACTAGTGTAGCTAATCTAGCTATCCGGTCAAACTGCTACTATCACTCAAAACAAAATAATAGTTTCTACAGTTGCGACAGTGTGGCGGTCCTATGTCACATACATTAACGTTGGTCGCTGGTCGGACATGGTCCAGCTTAGCCGCAATTTGCAACTGTAGATTTTTTTATAATGGGATGAATCTAGAGTTGCAATACCCTCCATTGACTCCCCGCTCATCATTTTGCGTTTGCGATCTGCTTGTCTTAAACGACGTTAAACTCACCAACATTGCAGCTGTAGTCCAAGCTTGAATTATTCTCTTTCAATCTGCCGAGTTTGTTTTTCATAAAAATCCCCCATAGACATGTTATGAGCTACTTTCTGTCAAGAAGAAGAAATGTTGGAGTTTGGAAGCGCTCGTTTGTATTAAGGGGTCGCGCTGCTGCCTCCTGCATTATGTGCAAATGCAAAACAGATGCATGCAGGGACGTTCAGTGACTTACGACGAGCACTTCCAAACTCCAGCACTTAGAAAAATAATCACTTGCACAGAATTTCTTGACAGAAAGTAGCTCATAACATGTCTACGGGGGATTTTTATGAAAAACAAGCTCTGCAGATTGAAAGAGAATAATTCAAGCTTGGACTACAGCTGCAATGTTGGTGAGTTTAACGTCGTTTAAGACAAGCAGATCGCAAACGCAAAATGATGAGTGGGGAGTCAATGGAGGGTATTGCAACTCTAGATTCATCCCATTATAAAAAAATCTAGAGTTGCAAATTGCGGCTAGGCAGGGGCGTAAGGTTCTTAAAACGTCAGGGGGTGCTCCCCAGCCCCCGCCTCCCAGCCCCGCCTCTCCCCCCCCCCCCCCCCCCCCCAGCCCCAAAAACGTTTTTTTTTTCGTTTGGTACTTTATTTACAGTTTGCTATTGAACACAGTGCGCTTTCAGTTCACAACAAACACATTCAATTGTTTCAAGGTTCAAGGTTGTGCTTTATTGTTACATCTTGTGTACAGGTACACGTACATAAGAGTAAAACTTATTTTTGTTTGGCTTCCTTCAGACAATGCAGCAGCAATAATATAATACGACAATATAATACGACATCAAAACAGCAAAACACAGCAAACAAAAAAGAATATAGAGTGCAAAAAAGAGCAAAAATATAATACGACATCAAAACAGCAAAACACAGCAAACAAAATAGAATATAGAGTGCAAAATAATAGCGTAATTGTGGCCGTCGCCCTCCGGTGTCGAATCGGCGGGGAATCATTCTTTGTTTCGGTACAGTTGGGCTTTTCAAGCCCAACTCCCTTGCTGCTGCAGTTGTCTTTTCCCAAAGTGGCTGGAAACCTTCACGAAGAGACGTTATGTCTCCTCTGAGCATGTCCAACTTGTCTGCAGCTTGCTGGAGGTGCAACTCGTGGCTTTGGAGAGAAGCGTTGACTGTTTCCACTCGTGAAAAAAAAGTCAGCATCATTTGCAGGGAGAAAAAGGTGGTAAACTTCTTTAGCAGCGAAAACAGACTGTAGTTGGAAAGCACTGCTTGTAACGACGCCGCTCTCACGGTCCAGCGTGTTGGGCACAGAGGTTTCAACGCCGGCGCATCGTCGCAGCAGAACAAAAGCCACCTTATTAGCATTTGAATGAATGAATACCTGTTCGCCCAGACAGTGGCCCAAGCACCTAAAGGTGTGTGGAATGTGCCTACGTGTCTTGTTTTTGTTTTGACTTCAGTGTTGCCACATTGTGTGAGAGAAATAAGCCAACCCACCTCCAAAAGCCAGGGAAGGGGATCTTCAGCCCTTGATTACGTGACAAAATGAGGGGATATCTCAGTGGGTGCTATTTGGCTTATTAATTTTTCAGGGGGTGCCCAAGCCCTCAAGCACTCCCATAGTTGACGCCGTTGCGGCTAGGTCCAGCTGATTTATTTTTGTCTAATGCGAAACAGCGTGGCTGTCCATACAAGGAGGAGGAGAGATGATCTACCGAATCTATCTAGCCCACCAAAACAAACATAAATGTACTTTTGCGTCGCATTATGGATAGCGACAGAAAGACACCATGGATATAATTAAACAATTGTTCCCCTGTGCACAGCACACACTGTCTCCAGGTAAGAACAAAAAACTGATTTGAAGCTGCACTTACTGCAGAGTCCTCAGTCCTGCAGCGGTGCAGCCCCACAATGGAGAAATGATCTTATCTGTCACTAACCTCTCTACAATGCCATGTTATTCAATATTATTAGTTTAGCACAAAATATAGGCTTTTCTAAACCAAGCCCTTATTCAAAAGTTATGTAGGCTGTCATTGTATTTTATGTGAATTAACTCACAGTTTAAGCCAATGATCCTCAGCCCTTTAAATTTAAAGGACCCCCAAATTAAATTTATATTAATTAGCCTAGGGTGACAGCCTGACAGGGTCCTAGGCCATTTCATTATGATTTTCATCTCTGGACTGGGTCCCCAAAACATGTTTACAATATTTTACAACAGTAGCTACTTATATTTTGTTATTTAAAGATGTGATTATTTATTTAAGAAGCACTGTTCTAAACCAATTTTCATCGGAAAATATTTTTTTAATTGATGGCCTTCATGCCCTGGCACTTGGCCTTGTGCCCTCAAAAAGTCATTGGATAAGATTTTTGTCCACAATTCAATAGCAAAAACACTTAAGACTATACCAGTCTCAGACCTAGCTCCTTTCGGAACCCTACGTTAAAGTTTCTGACATTTTGATGACTTTATGTAGGGTTCCTTATCACCGGATTCAAGCGACATGGGATGCAATCTGACTTTCCCTGTTTTACCTCTGTGCTGCGGTGTGGGTGTCACGCTGACATATTCCAAAATAAGCATATGAACGCTATAGGAGACAACGAACCTTCTGACCCCCCCCGCGAACGGCTCAGAAGCCGTTAAGTATTTTTAATGTTTGTACGACCGTTTTGGCAGCTCTGAAATTCTCTCTTGTTGACATCCCATTGTACCGCCTCCAGCATATCGGTTGGCTAGCTGCGCCTCCCTACGCGCCTCGTAGGCGCAGCTAGCCAACCGAGATGTCAACAAGGAGGGACCGAAGAGAGAATTTCAGAGCTGCACAAACATTAAAAATACTTAACGGCTTCTGAGCCGTTCGCGGGGGGGGTCAGAAGGTTCGTTGTCTCCTATAGCGTTCATATGCTTATTTTGGAATATGTCAGCTTGACACCCACACCGCAGCACAGAGGTAAAACAGGGAAAGTCAGATTGCCTCCCATGTCGCTTGAAGCCGGTGAGACCGGACCCTACGTGGTAGGTCCAAAGGAGCTCAACCCGGGGGGTCCGGAGACGGGCTATCTCAGACCCAAAACTAAAGAATATTGTTATCATTGGATACAATTTTTGTCCACAATTCAATAGCAAAAACACTTGCCATGAACAATTATGTTCATGGCAAAAAGCAGGACAACTGTGACAAATAGCCTACATTAAAAACAGCTTTAACGAGACCAAGTCTTTGAAAACGCATGAAAGCGCTTCAGAAAGGAGTATGAGTGGCTGTCTCTCAGTGATAAAATGTTCTCATTAAACTATTTGATTAAACTAATAAATATCCTTTAAGTGCCACATTCAAGGTTGGAGTCCTGCACACAAACAAGCATGTTTGTACAACATTCTATTCCACACTCATTTCCATCAGCAGGCTATAGTTATACCACACATATCTTTATTTATTCACTTTCATAGAAATATAGTTAACTATTGTATAAGGTGGTTTGTTGTATCCATCACATGCATGTTCCAGGTCCTGTAAGACCATATAAATATAGTTAACTATTGTATAAGGTGGTTTGTTGTATCCATCACATGCATGTTCCAGGTCCTGTAAGACCATAAATATAGTTAACTATTGTATAAGGTGGTTTGTTGTATCCATCACATGCATGTTCCAGGTCCTGTAAGACCATAGAAATATAGTTAACTATTGTATAAGGTGGTTTGTTGTATCCATCACATGCATGTTCCAGGTCCTGTAAGACCAAAATTACTTACAGAGCCCCAATGCTCAGGACATTTTTGACATTTTTGGTGATGGTTATGGACCTTATTCTCCTTTTTGATCCTTAACCGTTTTTTATTGTTTTTAGTTTTTCTGGTACTAGTCTTCTGATTTGAATGTTATATTTATATTTATTTTGGCATATCACAAGCTGACCCAATATTGGGACATGCAGAAGACACCCAGATTGTAATGTAGGCTACTGTGCGCTGTCAAAATGTAAACAAAAAACAAAACAAAAAAACAATACAAATTATAAATCATAGAAGTCATTTTTAATAACTACATCTATCTTTTTAATAGCCATGATTCTTGTCATCAAACCAGTGACTGATGGTCTGAAACATTCCTGCTCTCTGAGTGACATACCAGGCATGTTGATTTGAGATATCTATCTAATCCACCTACTGTACTAACTGCATGGACCCCTGGTCTGTATGCACTTTGATTTATGTTCAACTGATAGACCTTTTATTTGTGTTATTTATTTCTCTGACAGGAATCCTGTCATTCCATAAATAGCCTATAACTCTCTGGTATAAAGGACTCTCTGACAGGAATCATTTCCATATTTATTTTGCCACACATTAATTTGTAAAAGAAAAAATATATACTTTATACAGGTAAAAATGTTATTCCAAAAATATATTATTATTTTGCCGCAGACATTTGTAATCAAATATTAAAAATAAAACTGTGCCAAGTGTTCTCAGGGGCCCAAAGTTCCAATTAGCTTTCCTGCGTGTCCCTTAGTTTGGTTTAGTTTAGTTCAGTATTTGCACACAATCACACAGTTGAAAAAAGATTTAGTAGAAAAGCTTTCTCTACATCTACAACGGAGCAGTGCAACTCCATCTGCTCAGTTAACCTCTTGAACCCTGGAACTATATGATCAGAGATCAGATATGTGTAAAGTTGGTTAATCAAATGAAAACAGGGTTTACATTTAGGCCTGATGTCAACATTTAAAAAAAATGTCTTCTAAATCCTGACAGTTTTCTGAAATATGTATGTATGTAAATATACTTTATATATTAAAGTCTAACTCATGTTGACTTTAATATATGGTGATATAAAACAAACAACAAACATTAAATTCTCTTTATTGTTAATGGCATTTAATGTTTGTGTTAGGGACAAGATGGCGTAAACTTTCCCTTGCATTGTCAATGGCGTTTTTAAAACAAACATTGAACTAAAAACTAAACTAAAACTAAAAAAATAAATAAAAAAGCTTAGATTGTAGATCTATTTCCAATGGATTTCAACAAATTGTGGAATATGTTTGACTGAATTGAAGAGCAGATTGGAGTTCATTGCCTTGCTCAAAGGCACTTGGTTTAAGCACCCCCCTGACAACTTTCAGTTCAGTAACACTGTAAGTTGTTATGTGTATAATTTCCGCTCATTTCTAAGTGATAGTTATGTATGTAATATGTTCTGACACATGTTCATACTTCATACCGCTTCTATCACAAACTTCTGCTGGGTGCAGAACGATTATGGGCCCCTAGGACCACAACTTCACCAAGACTGGAAAACAGAAACAAATGATTATTTCACTTTAATGTCCTTATCAATAAGTAGGCTAACTATTTCATATTTGTCCATACATTGTCCGTTCATTTTACATATTTAATAATAACTTTAGCCCTACACACACACTTCGCTGTATAATGAATATCGAAAATAGCCTGTGTGTGTGTGTGTGTGTGTGTGTGTGTGTGTGTGTGTGTGTGTGTGTGTGTGTGTGTGTGTGTGTGTGTGTGTGTGTGTGTGTGTGTGTGTGTGTGTGTGCGCGCGCGTGCGCAGTGGTGTCATGCTCGTAGAACGCAGTACCACGCCGTGGTTACCAGTAATTCGTTGACGTGCAGGGACGGAATGGAACGGTGCATGTGCGTGCACGCTAGAACGCGTCCCCCTAGATTCAAGAGGAGACGCACCTAATCAACCTCGCGTCACCAGACTTTCCAAGACGCACAAAGTCAGTGGTCTAGGTTTACTGGTTTACTGTTTTTTTCCCCAGTAACTTCATGAATAATCGAATACATTCCATGAATTAGAACAAATATTTAAGAAGTAGTGAAAATAGCCGATTTACAAGCTCACAACGCGGCGCGAAGCTATCTGCTATTATCGCTAATTATTGAGGGTCCCTTAATTAATGTCTAATTTCTGTTATTGGTCACGGATTAAAACGTTTGGGAACCAGTGCATTTTATAGTCTATCAGCGTTCATTCTCAAAGCCGGGAGACGGAATGGAAGATATAGAGCCTATACTATTCAGACATAAAAGACACATGCAAGATAAGAAATGATACCCTACAGAAAGTGGACATTCAATTTAAAATGAATAGCCTAATAACATATAGGCTCACGGTGAAGAAGAAGCCATATACAGTACATCTGAGTTTTCTCATCCTAGGCCTGACGTCGACATTTTAAAAATGTCTTCTAAATCATGACAATTTTCTGAAAAACCTCATGTTTCTATGTCAGTGGTGCTCGACCTTTTTCATGGCAGGGACCCCCAGAATTATCTGTATTTGGCTGCGGACCCCCATCTGAAAATATATAGTTCCAGGGACCCCCCATGCAGAACCAAAGATTCCCATTCTGGACGGGAACCCCTTTTGGTGTTTTAACTAAGCATTATGTTATACTTTAGCTATTGAAAAATAGCAGATCTACAAGCTCATAGCGCACCACCAAGTGGCGCGCTACGAGCTTGTAGGTCTGCTATTTTTTTTAAATCACAAAAATGCGGCACAAATCTTTGAATATATATTCTTTCAGAGCGAAGGTTTTTTTTATTTCGACGTTAGGCTTAAATGGGTTAAAAGCGTTTGCTCTGAAAGAATATATATTCAAAGATTTGCACTACATTTTCACGATTAAAAAAAAAAAAAAAAGACCTACAAGCTCATAGCACGGCACTCGGTGCCGCGCTATGGGCTTGTAGATCTGCTATTTTTCAATAGCTAAAGTGTAACATGAAAACACCAAAAGGAGTTCCCACCCAGAATGGGTTAAGCTTTAAATAACCCATAGGCTTCATTCCTCATATAGCCTATCGCACAACTTCACACCAAATTCTAATTTCTTACCAAGGTGACTGCTATAAATAAATAAATAAATCAATCAATCAATCAATCAACATAATAACAACAATACCATCAGGACAGGGTCATTAAGTAAAAAATAAAATAAAGATCATAAGATCGCTGTCTGTTTTGGCACTTATAGCTGTGCGCTTGCGCGCTCCGGGAGGCCACTCACATATGGTTTAATTGGCACCATGTATGCTCTGACAGTGTCTGCTATCCGATCCAAACGCACTTAATAATATAGCCTAAAAGTCTCAGACAGACCACAACACCTCGAAGACCCTAATAGGAGCCCTCGTACAAGGTTTCTTCTACTGAAGACCCTAACAGGAGCCCTCGTACAAGGTTTCTTCCACTATGCATATAAATATACACCTCATGGTACCACAGCACCTCGAAGGCCCTAAAAACAATTAAGGCTCCAGACATCCCAAAACAAACTGGTCACTTGGCCTAACTCCCTATATCCTCGGTCACAGGCTTACTCATCTGCAAACTCCCAGAACCCACCTCACCCCCGCTTATTTTGATAGGTTGGAATGGCTTAGGGTTGACGACAGAGAATGCAACTTACAATGGGCATGGTCTACAAGATTCGCTATACACCACTAAGAGATACCATGTACCTGTCAATTGATATACTTCCTTAATGTCAACGAAGTCCACGATCACAACACCAGAGGGAGTTAAAAAAAAACATGTTCAACCCAGATTTGGCTCTAACAAGGGGTTACATTTATTTTGCAATATGAAACTGCCCTCCCCCCTCTATTTATATACAGGTTTAATGTTTTTTTTAGTTCAATGTTTGTTTTAAAAACGGCATTGACAATGAAGGGAAAATGTACGTCATCTTGTCCCTAACACAAACATTAAATGCCATTAACAATAAAGATAATTTCATGTTTGCGTTGGCACCGTTTGTTTTACATCATCATTACATCACCTGTCCTAATCAACATGAGTTAGACTTTAATACATTAGCGTCCCTCACTTCACACAGGTGTGATTTCTTCTTCATATATGTGTATATTTGTATGTCTTTAAATGTTTTGATGAATTGAAAATGGAGGACCCTATAGCTGATGTAAACAAGTCTTTACTGCTTTTTCTGGATTTATCCTCATAGCAGTTTTTGTATTGACCTGTCTGTACCTTCCTTCGACTGTACCCAATTCTGCAATCTGTTCATAACATTATCAATCAATCAATCAATCAATCAATCAATCAATCAATCAATCAATCAATCAATCGTCACACAGTGGAGGACTGCACTGCACAACAACGTGATCGGGACATCCCTAGTGGTAATACATCACATGTATATAGAAATAGTCACCAAGGATCAGATTAAAGGCAAGTATAGTAACTTAAAGGACCACTTCACCACTTTTCAACCTATCTTCATATACTATAGTCCTCACTAATAATCATGATAAAATGGCTACCATTTTTTTCTACTCAGTCTGTGTCTCATAGGAGGACTGTGGGCAGTTCAGAAACCCGTCCACCAGTGACATCATCGATGGGGAATCCAAGCTATTAGAAACTGCAGGCTTTCTAGTCCTGAAAAGTTGCAATGCGAAAATGGAAGCCATCGTTCTCACGATAATAAAAATCTAAACATTTTTGTAAAAAAATATTGTTAAAAAAAAAATCTGCCTAACGATGATGTCACTGGTGGACGGGTTTCTGAACTGCCCACAGTCCTCCTATGAGAAGCAGACTGAGTAGGAAAAAAATGGTGCCATTGTATCATGATTATTAGTGAGGACCAATTATATGAAGATGGGTTGAAAAGTGGTGAAGTGGTCCTTTAAGTACACTAAAGAACCTAACATCTGTCTAGCTATTCAGCATCCCCAAGACATCTGGTCCCTCAATAACAACTGGCCACCACTAGGCATTGTAGTAGGCTACTCTGTGCGGGCAGTACTAGTAAGACCTAGGGGTGGGACGATATGGGTACCTCACGATACCATATATATCGCGATATTAGGCCCTAATAACAATAATATCACGATATTCGATATATTGCGATATGTCTAGTGGCATAGAGTCAACAGACATTGCCGTGGAGTCGGACCAGACCGCCGGAGTCGCATCATCTCCCAGTGTGGATCATGTGGCTGTGGATACCGGGACCGGCGGGCACGATGCGGATGGAGCGTCCGTTGATGGTGATGGTGCCGCCTCAGTCGTGAAGGAAAGACGGAGTCTACTTCAGGTATGTTTGTGGTCCTCACTTTTGGTTAAGGAAATGGTGTATTGTATTTGTGTTGTAACTGGTACTGTACACGTAACTGTAACAGTATAGGCGGGCAGCAAGGAACAGTGTTACATAGGCTAATTTCCCCAGCATGTTAATACATATTTTTTGGAAAATGTTTTTAATAAAGTAGAATGGAATAGAATATGTCAATATGCTATTTTGTAGATAGCCTACATTGCATATTGCTCTGTATTGGTTGTTTTCACAGTTGTATGCTAGACAGTAGCTAGATAATTGTTTATAGCTGCCAAATGTAATTCTGTCTGCTTGTTTTTGAGGGGCGCTCCTATATAGAGCGTCGCAGTCCCGCCCCCTACCATGGCCCAGGAAATGAAACCCAATGCATTATTCTCATAGACATTTCGTAAAGTATTTATTTAAAGACGGTTACGCCGCGGACAAAGCCAACTCGAGTCGTGACAACTCATGACAACACAAACAATATTTTGGACCAAACAAATAATTACAAAGAAGAAAAACAACAAAAAAAGTGTTGTAACCTGCCGTTTTTTTCTTCTTTGTAATTATTTGTTTGGTCCAAAATATTGTTTGTGTTGTCATGAGTTGTCACGACTCGAGTTGGCTTTGTCCGCGGCGTAACCGTCTTTAAATAAATACTTTACGAAATGTCTATGAGAATAATGCATTGGGTTTCATTTCCTGGGCCATGGTAGGGGGCGGGACTGCGACGCTCTATACAGGTTTGTTTTAAAAACGCCATTGACAATGAGGAGAAATGTATGTTTGTTTGGTCCCTAACAAACATTAAATCCCATTAACAATAAAGATAATGTAATGTTTGTTTTGACACAGTTTGTTTTACATCACCTAATCATAGCAACATGAGTTAGACTTTAATATATTAGCGCCCCTCACTTCACACGGGTGTGATTTTTAAGTGTAGTAAGTAAAGTATTCTATTCTTCTATTCAAGGCCAAACTTAATGGCTACAGGTACGACAAGCTGAAGAGAAGGGCTCCGGTGGATGCAGCCCAAGAAGACCTGGAACTGAAGAGGAGCATGCTGAAAGTCATGGAAAAAGCAGAAACACAGAACACACAGAATCTCAACCAAATCACCTCAAATGTTGCACAGCTCACATCCTCAATCAATAACGGTTTTAACCTTTTGACTCAAATGATGCAACCTCCTCACCCACCATATTACACCCAACCCCAAAGTAGCACGTACACACACAACCACAACCCTCCGTCCCTACATAACCCATCTCACACAGTGTCATCACATCCTGCTCAGTTCACTTACAACCCTGCATCCATGCATATCCGATCGCACACTGTCTCATCTCCACAACCAAATACCACACCACAGCATCCTACCCAGCACAACCACAACCCTCCGTCCCTACATAACCCATCTCACACAGTCTCATCACAACATCCTGCTCCGTTATCCCACAACCCTGCATCCATACATATCCGATCACAAACCGTCTCACCTCCACAACCAAATGCCACACCACAGCACATCACCCAGTTATCCTACAGACAGGCTTTGTTTGAAGATAACACAAAATCTGCTTAACCCATTTAGATTCTACAAATATCTTCTAAATCCTGACAGTTTTCTGAAAAACCTATGTTTCTATGTGAGTGGTGCTCAACCTTTTTCATGTCAAGGACCCCCAGAATTATCTGTATTTGGCCGTGGACTCCCATCTGAAATTATGTAGTTCCAGGCACAGAAGCAAAGATATGAGACGTTTGTTGTGAAATAATATATATTCAAAGATTTGGCCGATTTAAAAGAAATAGCAGATCTACAAGCTCGTAGTGCGGCACTCGGTGCCGCGCTATGAGCTTGTAGATCTGCTATTTTTCAATAGCTAAAGTATATACATAATGCTTAAAACACCAAAGGTTCCCATCCAGAATGGGTTAATTTCTCTCCTCATGCATAGAAGGAATTTGCTCCCCAAGTTGGCAGAGGGAATGTAGAGCCCATGATTACATTATAGACAATTGACACTGGGTGAAAAAACGGGTTACAAAATTGTGGGATAGAAATTGTTCGAACATGTAAAGTCAATAGAACTTTAGGCCAGTGAGGATTGTTTTTTCTGTTTGTTTATTGAATTATTTATTTTATATTGCACTAATGCACTTTTTTTTGGACCATGTTCGAAATAAAGCTTTATTCATTCTTCCAGCCTAATGTTTCATTTAAGCCTGGCATATAAGCTTCTGGATTGCTATTAAAAAATAATGTAATGTATAGTGTATACAATACATATCCTATGTGGCTGGATGTTTACAGTTTTTTTTTGGGGCATTTGCACATAAGACCACATTGAAAGGATAGTGTATACATGTCATATGTGGATGGATGTACTTGAGTTAGGACTGTTATGTCATTGCACCCTATGCCTTTTCTATTTACAGTGTTTCATTTCAATTACCTCTTGTAAAGAACACAAATGTACAGTATAAGCTACATATACACGCATGATAAAAACGAAAGGTTTTGTAATGCCAAATGTTGTTTATTTTGTTAGATAGCAAATATGTTGGCTCACCTTTTCTGTTCAGCTTTACAGTTTTGTTGCTTCACTGTTACAACTCAGAGGTTCAACCTTTTCAGGCCGTGGCCCCAAAAGAATAATCGTATTTTAATTTGGAATGTTTTGTCTTTTGTGCCATGGACATACAACCAGAACTGAACAGTATATAAGCTACAATTCTGTAAATAAATGTTTGTCATTGCAGTCAGTGCAACATTTTTTTAATAAAAGACATATTTTCTGAATGTCTTCTTGTAGGCTTTGACTATTTTAGCTGATCAATGACAATTTACAATAACAAAGAATCTGTAACAGTGTTAAACGATGACAGTAACATCTGTCATGTCATGATGAAAAGAAATGCACAAAAAGTTTGAATAAAAAAAAACGTATACATTTCAAGGCCACACATCTGCAAGAATCTGCTCAAACATTTGGCCTTTTTTTAAAGAAACGTTCTTGCTTATTTTTGATTCAGTAATAGTTTTTCTTATCTTAACACAAAATGTTGAATGACTTTTCATGTCTGTTAGAACTACTGATTCAACAAATGCCTTCCATCAGTGGTTCTCAAACTTTTATCGGGTCTAGGACACCTCAAAATGACGATGTATCCCCCCCCCCCCCAACTGAAAATGTTTGGTGCCAGGGACCCCACCAGAAGACATTTGCATAAAACAAATTTTAAATATTTCAAACCCATTCAAGATTTCCCCCAACCTGGAGGACCAGGTGCTGCTTTTCGTCTGGCCTCTCCCCTGAGACCTGCCCGGCTTGGTTGAACCTGCCGGGGGTATGAACCCCCTCCGGTATAGCCCTCAGAGTCACAGAGACACACAAGCCTTCCCACCACGACAAGGTAGCAACACAAGGGAAGGACTAACTAAACATAATAACGTAAAATGCAGCACACATGCTGTCCCAGTTCTCATGGGTTAAAGTGACAATTACAACAAACTAATGTGACATGGTTGTCTGTGTCACATTTGCCACTCACTGAAAAAAAGCAAAACAAAAACACAAATGGCTTGTTGTGTCTGCTATAAACTGTCTGTGTAAACTGTAATAAACTAAACTAAATTTTCGAGCCCACCTATTTCCCGTCCCGTATTGAGAATGTATTCAAGAAAAAGTATATGCATCAAAATGTGCTTAAGAAAATTACTCACTGCAGCTTCACATGTTCAAAATGTAAACACGATATTTTGAAAATAGTAAACAATACAAACAAAAAAGAAAGCATTCAACACTTTCAAGATGTTTCAAAAATAGTAAAATGTACAAGCTTGCAGTGTGGCACGCCGCACAAAGTGGTGCGCTGTGAGCTTGTAACTGTGCCAATTTGTAATGCCCAACACTGAAATTAAATCTAAAATGACAGATGCCCATGCTCTCCCGGTCTGAATAGGTCAAGGGTCAAGAAACTGTGTCAGTACCCTTCTGACTCTCTTTCCCTCCGTTTAATTGCAGTCTGTTCTACATTGGTTATTTTTTGTGGGAGGCTGGAAGTCCCTGTCAAACTGAATAGCTGCCCTCACACTGCTGTCATCAATAGTCTCCTTACAGACCTCGCAATAGTTGTGAAGAACAAAACATGCATAAATGACAAACGGGAGATGGATAATATTTATGTCCATTGCCTTCTTAAGGACCCCAAACCTGGCCTTCAATCGTCCAAAGGCACACTCTATGACCATCCGGCCTCTGCACAGAGACAGGCCAAAGTACTGCTGTTGGAATACTCCTTCATTAGGTACGGCATTAATGGATATGCCGGGTCTCCAAGAAGAAATATAGGGATGGGGTCTTCATCCTCCACAATCCTATTTTTCAATGCAGGGATGCGAGCAGTCTTAAAATGGACACTTAACTTTGAGTTTGCGAAGACACGAGCGTCATGAACACTCCCGGGCCATTTCACAACAACATCCATTAAGTGATGTCTATAATCACAGGTGGCTTGGACGTTTAGCACAAATCTCCCCTTCCTGTTGATATAATCCATGGAGTTGGTGGTTGGCTGATTTACTTCAATGTGGGTGCCATCGATGGCCCCCAAACACTGTGGTATACCATAGGAGTGTTCGAAACGGGTGACGAGTTATTCTGCTTCAGGTTCTGTGAAAGGCAGCCTGATGTACTGTGGGCCTAGATGGACAGTTATGGCTGTACAGACCTCCCGGACAATGTTGGAGACACATTGTTTTGACAAGCCAAAGGAGTTGGCCGTCTTCCGCTGTCGCCCTTGGTCACTGAGGTAGTACAGCGTTACGGCTACCTTCTTCAGTACTTCCACTGGAGCTCTCATCACTGTTTTCTCCCCCTGATTGATTGATTACAGTTTGTAGAATGGGTACAGTTCAATGAAAGTACAGGTCAATACAAAATCTGCTAAGAGGATAAAACCAGAAAAGCAATAGACTTTTTTACATCAGGGTCTTGGGTCATTCCTACTACTATTTGGTGCCATTAAAAAAGATTTTTTTTCCCCAATTTTGTTCTGAAAGAGGTCATGTTCAGCTGTCAGAAAAAAAATTGTCCAGCTTATTCCAATTTTTAAATATACATTTACACTGGAACAGGGACATTTTGGACATTACAGGGGGGGACATTTCATTCTAAAAATGGCCATTACTCCTCATGTAATGAAGAATATGGCATGTTGAACAATCATATTTTCAAATGTATGAAAATGTATCAATTTTCTTGATATTTAAGCATAACAGGGCCAGGGGAGACATGTTTACACAACAGTAACACAACCTAAAAAAGGCCAATTAAACAGTGATACTTCTTCTGGCATAGGGTTTCCTATAAAAAAAAAAGTATCACACCCGTGTGAAGTGAGGGGCGCTCTTATTATCTTACAACATGATGTAAAACAAACATTGAGACAAAACCAACATTGAATTAGGAGGGGCTGGCACCCCTCAAATATATGCTACTTAGTACTTTCTGAAGTCATGTGGCTAGAAAGTCAGGGGACATTTACAGGTGGATTTGCATCAGTGTAACAGGGGGACAGTATAGTCATGGACAAACATTGATTTCAATATTTTAAGCATTAAAAATACATGGATCACAATTAATAACATTCGATGAGAAGCATGACAACTATAGGCCTACTATATAATAATAATTCAATTTGTCAATTTTGTTTGAACTTGATTAGTTACATTTAGTTGTAACTGAAGCTGAATAAACATCACAGGGACATGAAATTGTAGCATATACCTGTACTAAAATCAAAGGGATTGTTTTATATTCATTTCACTCAAGGTACAAAATACTATGGTAGAAAAGCTTTAATTGTATAAACCTTTTAGAATTAGTGTTTTTTACACAAGATATGCTGTACCTGGGGAGTGGGACACAAATGGCACTGAATAATATAGGAATGACCCTCCTCCATTTTCATCAGAACATCATGCAAAAAAGGAAATCATCATACCTCTATGTGAGGACGAAGACGCTCAGCCAGTGACACCAGTGATGCTCAATCCCTGAGCTGATGCGCATGCTCAGTGTTAAAAGCAACAACGAACATGCGCGACTAGGACGGTGACGTCATCGTTTCTCAAAAGCTCCGTTTCGCATGACTACACAGCTCCACCGATCCGATATTTTCGAAAATCTTCACTTATTTATCCGTTTAAAAAAACCTCTGTTTGAGTGGCCGAAAACGCCGTTTGCGTGTGGCTGAAAGGCCCAAACGCACAGAGAAATGTGCGTTTTGCAAAAGATCCATAGACGTGTGGCCTGGGCCTAAGACACACAGGCACAGGTGAACTCAAAGTAGGAATCAACACATGACAGGCTGCTGGGACAAACACAACAGGACACAGGTGAGTATGGTTCAGGATGATTAATGGCTACAGCAGTCCCGCCTCCTACCCTGGACCAGGAAATGAAACCCAATGCATTATTCTCATAGACATTTCTTAAAGTATTTATTTAAAGACGGTTACGCCGCGGACAAAGCCAACTCGAGTCGTGACAACTCATGACAACACAAACAATATTTTGGACCAAACAAATAATTACAAAGAAGAAAAACAACAAAAAAAGTGTTGTAACCTGCCGTTTTTTTCTTCTTTCTAATTATTTGTTTGGTCCAAAATATTGTTTGTGTTGTCATGAGTTGTCACGACTCGAGTTGGCTTTGTCTGCGGCGTAACCGTCTTTAAATAAATACTTTAAGAAATGTCTATGAGAATAATGCATTGGGTTTCATTTCCTGGTCCAGGGTAGGAGGCGGGACTGCGACGCTCTATAGGGGCAGAGAGGAAAGAACAAGAACATTATTTATTACCAGATAGAAACACATGCATCGACAACCTAACAGAACAAGTGGAATACTCAGTAATGTTTTAGCCTGACACTCACTTGCCATAACATAATATATATGGTATTATAAGGGTCTATTTTGTATCATTTAGCTGGGGACCCCCTGGAACTCCCTTAAGGACCCCTGGGGGTCCCCGGACCCCACTTTGAGAAGCACTGTTGTAGCCTACAAGAAGACACACACATAGCCTAGCCTATACTCAACTCAAGTCCATTTTATTTCTATAGTGTTTAACCTGCAGGGCCAGCTGGTCAAGTGCTGTACAGGTTCAAAGAAAACAAAGAGCAAACCATGCAATATAAACAGACAGTAGAAAACATAAATATAAGCATGCATTAGAAAACAATCAAGGAGCAAACGGTGCAATATAAATGGACATATAGGCCTACAAATATGCATGTTCAAATTAATCATTTATAGACAGTAAAATGATTAAAACATTTAAATAAATAATTTCACTTAAAAGACAATATATGGGTAATGTTATGTTATCCATATCTGGGCTTTTGAACCCCCAGATGTTCAGTTGCTCCATTCAGTATTTAGATGTTTGACTCGTTTTGTCAGACACACACACGCACACGCACACACACACACACACACACACACACACACACACACACACACACACACACACACACACCCCTTCCAATACAAATCCATTGTAACTCCAAACGTTTTTATTTAATTTTTTTAAGATTTGTTTTGGGCTTTTCTGCCGCCGCCCCTCAAAAATCACACCCGTGTGAAGTGAGGGGCATTATCATCATCGTCTCATTCCGGCCAATCACAATTTGCGTCCTCACTTTTCCCTCCCCGCTTTTCTGCCCTCACTTTTAGCTTCAAATTTCAATATATATGAACTCAGCCAATCAATTAATCGCTGTGGGGTGATCAGCCAATCACAACAAGCCAATATTTGTGTTCACACAAACCCGGAAAGCTGGCCATAGGAGGGGCTACCGTGCCTCAAAAATAAATAATATTGTTTTGTATGTTTGAGCTCCTATATTCAGCTATTAGTGTAGACTTTCGTCTTACACAAACATTAAATTCCCATTGACAATGAATGGAGAATTTACGTCATTATGTGTCTGAGCAAATGGTTACGTCATGATGATGTACAATGAGAAGACGTCCCTCACATTTTGGACTGAGGTCGATAAAAAAATGTCTTCTAGATCCTAAAATTTCTCTGAAAAACCCATGTTTCTATGTCAGTGGTGCTCAACCTTTTTCATGTCAAGGACCCCCAGAATTATCTCTATTGTGCCACGGACCCCCATCTCAAAATATGTAGTTCCAGGGACCCCCCAGAAGCCAATATTTTAATTAAAAATGTTCGCTCTGAAATATATATTCAAAGATTTGTGCCACATTGTCACGATTTAAAAAAAATAGCAGATATACAAGCTCGTAGCGCGCCACTCGGTGGCACGCTATGAGCTTGTAGATCTGCTATTTTTCAATAGCTAAAGTATAACAGAATGCTTAAAACACCAAATGGGGTTCCCGCCCAAAATGGGTTAACACGGGTATGTTTTTTTCTTTTTACATCTCACGTCGTGCCCTAAACAAACTGCCTTATGACGTCATTTCAAAAGCCATACATAGTCTATAGTAGCCAGAATGTGAACCCGGACATGTTGAGTACACCAACGTTTTATGTTACAAATGTTTAGTATGGTCCCCAGCATGTAGAAACTGATAGTCTAGTAGCCAGAATGTGAACCCGGACATGTTGAGTACACCAACGTTTTATGTTACAAATGTTTAGTATGGTCCCCAGCATGTAGAAACTGATAGTCTAGTAGCCAGAATGTGAACCCGGACATGTTGAGTACACCAACGTTTTATGTTAGAAATGTTTAGTATGGGCCCCAGCATGTAGAAACTGATAGTGTAGTAGCCAGAATGTGAACCCGGACATGTTGAGTACACCAACGTTTTATGTTACAAATGTTTAGTATGGGCCCCAGCATGTAGAAACTGATAGTCTAGTAGCCAGAATGTGAACCCGGACATGTTGAGTACACCAACGTTTTATGTTACAAATGTTTAGTATGGGCCCCAGCATGTAGAAACTGCCGGATGCTAACTTTCGTAAATCGGCATAATTAGCTTTAATGACTATCATCACATAGGCTATATGGACACTATTTCAGATGATATAGTCCGAGACTTTAGTCATATTTTTGCGGTAATCAGTCTTAGAAGCACCAAATTTGGCAAAGATGTAGCCCAGGGCATGCACTAATGATTTAGCTAGGGTGCCCGAGCCGGCAACCTTCGGGTTTGCCATAGCGGCCAAATCCAGACACCATCAAACCATCCAAACACTGTCGTCACATGTCTAAATTAGACATGTGAGGCTTCCACACGACAGTGGAAGCTCACAACAAGCTCACAACTCGACACAACGTGACAGAGGTTTTAAGCTTGTAGATCTGTGTTTTTTCCACACACCTGACACTGACTGTACGATGAAGTATTATAATATTATAATTATACAATAAATTACAAAATTTGAAAATTGTCTTTTTTTTTCTTAAAGCGTACATCTTTAAACATGCACGGTCGGTCGGCCTACAACATCATTATCTGACCTAAATGAACCCTTCTTGTTTATGTCCAAAATGACTGGCTATGAGGCTTTTGTTTTGTAGCAATTTGTTATAGTATAATATTGCCACTCGGACCAGCCTTTCAGACCCAAAACTTATATTCTGTTGCCGTCAGATATGTTTTTGTCCACAATTCCATGTTGAATTGATAATTGGTACCATAGGAGAGATAACAGGCAAACGTTGATCAAAATAACAATTCTACATTCTATAATTGTGCACTTCTCGTAAATTAAGTAATGCAGATGTTTAACACTAATTTGATGTCATAAAATTAAACCAAATGGAGTCATAAGGGTCAATTTGGTTTCATTGTACACTCTCAAGAGTTAAAGATCTACAAGGGTACATTTGGTTACCAACTCTCCATCATTGGGGGCTAGTGTGTCAGTGTAAAATCCAGATAAATGGATGTCCACTGACTGCATTGAGTCTTCTGTTGTGTCAGTGTAAAATCCAGATAAATGGATGTCCACTGACTGCATTGAGTCTTCTGTTGTGTCAGTGTAAAATCCAGATAAATGGATGTCCACTGACTGCATTGAGTCTTCTGTTGTGTCAGTGTAAAATCCAGATAAATGGATGTCCACTGACTGCATTGAGTCTTCTGCTCACTTTGAATGAACTGTTCTTCTTGTCTAGTCTCTCAAGACAGACTGTTGACTAACGTCACATTCACAGGAAAAAATACATTTTTCCTTTATTTTTTGACGATGGGTTCTCAGATTGTCTGAATGGGGTCGAGGAATATGTGACACCAAATGTGTGAGTCTGTCGCCCTCTGCTGGACAAACATCGGACATGACATTAAAATAATCAACATCCACGGTTGAGAGAGACAGACACAACATTTGTCACACCATAAACACAAAGTTTGCCACTACCTCTAATCCCAGGTATATAATTTTACCCAATATAATACATTCCATAAAGGCCCTATATTAAAGTACAGCAATGGCAATTTGAGGTACCGGTACTCTTCTTTTATATTAACTGTGGTCATTCTGTGTGCACAGTCTGTGTTTTGCTGGTGAATAATTAGATGGCTTTTATTTTATTTAAGGCAGTGATTACTGTTATCAGTGTGATTGGCAATTAACGAATTGTGTGTATTTAAATGTTCTAAACACAGATTTAAAACATGTCATCCGCTCTTCAAACAGTTCCACATGGATTCAGATTACAGCCACTCAGTGAAGCTGTTGAAATAACTTTGAGGACTTTAAGGACCAATAGAATCCATTGATTATTTGTAATGGTTTAATTCCAGAAGGTCATAGTTCAGTTACAGTTTTGTGTAAGGGTCCATTTGGTTCCATGTGTATTGTGTTACACTCAGAGTTACAGACCTGTAAGGTTATATTATAATAAGGTTTTTTTCTTTTTTTAAAGCGAGAAAATAATTAGCCAACATGTATTCCAAGTTCCAACATATTCCAAAAACATAATTTCATGCATTACAATACATAAATGTAGGAAGTTTAAGAAGCTTAGGCTAAACGAACGCAAGAGAACGTTTGAGAAGAAAGAAGGAAATGAAAATAGCAGATCTACAAACCACTCAGTAGGTGACGTTCCCGCATAACTTCTGGGTATGATGATGATGTCATTCGCATACCCTCTATTCTGGGGGGAACCTTCAGCCAAAAATAGCAGATCTACAAGCTGTAGGACGACTATGTTTGGCAACATTTGGTGTAGACAGAAAAGAAGTGGTCCAAGTACAGAGACAACTCAGGTCCAGTTTAGTAAGTCTAGAGGGTTTAAGAGGATAAATAACAATCTGTATTATAGTGTGTATATGAATTAATTTTAACAAACTGTATTCTACTATATGTTTATATGTATATGAATGTATTTTAACAAGCTGTATTCTATGTTTATATATATGAGCTGTTTGAACTGATTTTGAAGGATGTCATTGATTGATTCCATCAATTGGTTCAAAAATGGACATGTCTTTTAGTTTACAAATAACAAAGTGTGTCTTATTGTTGTTGCCAAACAAGGGACGATTCCTTATTCCTTATTCAGTTGACCCAATATATGGCTATTTACGTACACAATAAATTACCAGAATGATCCAAAAGTACAAATGAAACAAAGTATTTCATTGCTTACGGTAATGAAAGTAGTCCATTAGGCCATTGGTTCCCAACCTTTTTATACTGAAGTACCAGAAGAAAATATTTGTCTCTCCAAGTCCCACCATAATAACTGATGTTAGATGTTAGGGTAATTAATGGGAATTGACCCATGAGTAAAAACTAAATGAAGGTGGATTTCATTGCTTACAGGAATGAAAGAATTCCATTAGTTTATGCCAGGTGAGTTCAGTGCAACGCGCCTCAGAAATCAACGGGAAGTGTTGGAGAAATAGAATCAATATCCGGTCAGTGCGTTCAGTGTCTGTTTCTCGCTTCAAATGTATTCAGAAACATTCTTGAGAGAAATGTTTAGCTGTAAATGACATTGTTTGTTTATACATGAAATAATAACGTGTGTTCCGATTGGATCCAACGTAGTTCTTATTGTGGACATGTTGTCACACTATGAATATTAATACACAGGAACAACGACAGACTGTCAACAAATAGCGGTGTACGATTATGAAATTATGACCGATATCCGATTATTTGCAGAGTCATATCTGCCGATACCGATTGTGACCGATTCCGATATCATACAGAGGACCACAATGGAAACAAGCCTATAGGCCCTATAGGTGCTTGGCCCAAAGCCTGTTAATAAAGTATTAAAGCAATCAATAAATAGCCTAGATACTCTTTTCCAAGTGTCTGTTTTCACAACTGAATGACTGAATGAGATAAGTACACAAATTAAATGTAGAAAAATGTAAAGTTTATTTTTTACTTAAGATTTGACATCATATTTGATGTGGCTTTTGTTCTAGACTAGAGGTACTAGACACTTTGGATTTATATTGAACTCATTGATGATTTTTTACATTTTTCATTTAAAACCGATTAAATAATCTGTATTATTTTGAGACTGTTCCGATACCAATATGGCATTTTTATGGCCGATTCCGATTTATGCTACCGATTAATCGTGCATCCCTATCAACAATCAATTTATTAAACAATTATGACTTCTACACATGATCATACAATAACATGTGAAGAATGAGAATATCAAATGAATGAATGAATGAATGAATGAATGAATGAATGAATGAAATATTTATTTTCGTGTCATGCCACTTTGGCCCATCCCATATGGGATTATGACACATTTCACAAAGTACATTGAATACAACTGACAGTCCTTCCTGTTCATACATATTTGTACATTATTCGAACAAAAAAAGAAAACAAAACGAAAATAAAATAAAATAAACATAACGAGGCCATTTTACATGTAAATGGCCCTCCTCCTCATTGACCAGGCCTTTAGTCAACCATTTCTCATGATTCTGAAATCATTGCAAACATTTGTTGTACATGTTTGTTTGTTACTAGACACCTTTACAAACACATTGAAATCATTGCAAGCATTTGTTTTAGTCAACTTTCTTGTACCGCGCTCTGACTTATGGTGCGTCACCGGCTTAAATCAACATCATAAAAAGTAGAGAGGTCGCACACACCAAGAAATAAATTCAAGCAGGTTTATTTCTCTATTTCATCGGGACAAACGTTTGGGCTAACAGCCTTCTTCAGTGTGAGGAGTTGTGGGAGTCAAGTCTCTTTTGAAGGAGTGGTGATGTTGTGCAGGTGCACACCATCACTAATCATCACCTCACAGTCACACCCAAGGTGTGATTACAGACTGGATAGATAAAAGCTATCAGTATCTATTAACAATGTCAATACATTTGCCCAATATATAGAAATATCAAATATACAAATATACAAATATTATAAAAAGATTGAACACTAATGAAAGTGGCTGAGGACATCGGGTATTACTGCCGTTCATAAATCAGTTACAATCATTAGAGGAAAACGATTACTGTTTGTTTGGGACCTCCTTGGACTCCCATTCCTTTGTCCAAGCTGATTGGACGGTGAAGTCAGCTGGTGGAGGGTTGGTCTAGATGGAAGTGGAGCAGTGGGGGGGTGTAGATGTCTGCATGGTAGATGACTGAAGACAGGGACTGTGTTCCTCCACCTCACAGCTGCCTTTGATACCGTCTGGCACAAACACCTCACAGTGAAACTCACAAAGACCTCACAGTGAAACTCACAAAGACCTCACAGTGAAACTCACAAAGACCTCACAGTGAAACTCACAAAGACCTCACAGTGGAACTCACAAAGACCTCACAGTGAAACTTACAAAGACCTCACAGTGAAACTTACAAAGACCTCACAGTGAAACTCACAAAGACCTCACAGTGAAACTCACAAACACCTCACAGGGAAACTCACAAAGACCTCACAGTGAAACTCACAAAGACCTCACAGTGAAACTCACAAAGACCTCACAGTGAAACTCACAAAGACCTCACAGTGGAACTCACAAAGACCTCACAGTGAAACTCACAAAGGACGCTCCCTGCTTGTACAACGGCAATAATTCAAACTCTGCCGACCAACCGGAGGTTCAGAGTTCACCTAGGTCAGAACACAGGCACACGGAAAACACAGAGAAATGGAGTCCCGCAGGGCTGAGTTCTAGAGCTCCAACCCTGTTCAACCTCTACACAAAACAACCTACCATCCACCAACTCCTGCAAATGTATCTATGCATATTACATCTGTCTGGCATTCCAAACCACCAGACCTTGACCGACTGGAACAGGTGCTCTCTGAAGACCTTTACAAAACTGGACCAGTTCTGCAAAACCTGGCGCCTAAAACCAAGCCCAACAAAAAAAGTTTCCAGCGTATTCCATCTCCACAATGCTAAAGCTGCCAGAGAACTGAACATCCATCTGAGTGGACTCAAGCTAAAGCTGCCTCTAATCCAACCCACCTCGTTGTGACCCTCGACAGAACCCTGTCCTTCAAAGAACTAAAAGGGAACGACAGCGAAGGTGAAGTCCAGAAACAACCCACTCTGCTGCAGATGAGCTTTGCTGCAGCATCCACACTGAGCTCTGCTGCAGCCTCCACACTGAGCTTTGCTGCAGCCTCCACACTGAGCTCTGCTGCAGCCTCCACACTGAGCTCTGCTGCAGCCTCCACACTGAGCTCTACTGCAGCCTCCACACTGAGCTCTGCTGCAGCCTCCACACTGAGCTCTGCTGCAGCCTCCACACTGAGCAACAGCAGTTACTCAGAGGATGCTTCAGAAAGTCAAAGACTCTCCCCGTCTACCAGGTCAAAGACTCTCCCATATACCAGGTCAAAGGTCAGAGACTCTCCCAGTCTACCAGGTCAAAGGTCAAAGACTCTCCCATATACCAGGTCAAAGGTCAAAGACTATCCCCGTATACCAGGTCAAAGGTCAAAGACTCTCCCCGTCTACCAACCCATGCAGACATCTAGTCTAATGTAAGATCTAAAGCTCCCTGTGGTGATGACTCATTTATACCATAGAGTTTGACATTAATATGGATTTGACCACAGACCCCCATTTGAACATATTTGTACCAGGGACCCCCATTTGAACATATTTGTACCAGGGACCCCCATTTGAACATATTTGTACCAGGGACCCCCATTTGAACGTGTGTGTGTGTGTGTGTGTGTGTGTGTGTGTGTGTGTGTGTGTGTGTGTGTGTGTGTTTGTGTGTGATAGGTTAACGTGTTTAACCCATTTTGACCTGAGATCCGTAGCGCCACTCGTTGGCGCACTATGAGCTTGTAGATCTGCTATTTTTCAATAGCTAAAGCATAACATAATCGAACACCAAAAGGGGTTCCCGCCCAATTGTTTTTACAGCAAATGTAGATTTTATTTTAGTCATAGTCTTTGGAATGAAGCTTCATTTAGTTTTAGTCATATTTTAGTCAGCTGAAAAGTTTTAGTGTTAGTCTAGTTTTAGTCGACTAAATATAAGATGTTAGTTGACAAAATCTACAGTCAATTTAGTTGACTAAAATGTATTTTGGTGGGCCTTGGTGGCGTCGTAATGGCTGAGTTTACATGCTGAAAATAGCATATCTACAAGCTCACAACGTGCCGCAATGCGACGCGTTGTGGGCTCTGAAAATAGAAGATCTACAAGCCCACAACGTGTCGCAATGCGACGCGTTGTGGGCTTGTAGATCTGCTATTTTCAGCAACCAAGCATAACATGACTTGTCTTTTAGTTCTACTGGATGTCTTCTCCACCTTAACATTTTAGTCTAGTTTTTATTTGTTGATGAAATTGTCAGTATATTTAGTCTTAGTTTTAGTCATCATAGCTTAGTTTTTATTTTGTTATTTAGTCTTCCTCAGTGAAAAAAGGTAGTCAGCGAAATCAACACTAACTGGTTCTCAAAGTGTGGTCCAGGGTCCCCCGGGGGTCCTTGAGGGGGTTCCAGGGGGTCCTAGAAGCTAAATGATCAAATATTAACCATATATTACTTTGCTATTTGAACATATCAGATCTACAAGCTCACAATGCATTGGGTCAAAGGTCAAATACATGGGGGGAGTTGACATGACAACGTCCAGGAGCTGTAATGTGTGATGTCACTAGTGATGCTTATTACATCATCACGATGATGTCACCGTGATGTCATGAGTCACTCATGCCCAAATATGGAGTCCATGATGTCAGACTCGGCTATAGTGTCAAAGTACCCCGTGGCGACGGTGGTAACCATGACAACCTGCACTCACTCAAACATGTTGAGTAACCATGGCGACCTGATGATGTCACCCTCACATAGAGCCTCTATCTCTGCTCACACAGACACACTGAGGAGGAGGAGGAGGTGTCCCATAACCAGAACCCAGCATAGAGAGATTGAGTGGGCGTGGTCTGGAAGGTGTACAGGTGTCTCAGTGAGTCAGAGCACACTGTGTAGAAGGACAGAGTCCCAGCGGGACGGTCCACATACACTGATACTCTGTTGGAGCCTCTAGAGGCAAAGACAGGGAGGACAGTCTCCTGTCCGTTGTGTCTGACAGAGTAACTGGTACCATGAAGACCATCACAGGACAGACTCCAGGACTTATCATTCTCTCCAAGGACACCACTGTCATAACCACCTCCTTTCCTGCTGATTGTTCCGTCAGCCACTCCTATATTAACCCCTCCACTGCACTCTACCTCCCAGGAACAGCGTCCAGTCACACTCTGTGTACTCAGAACCTGAGACCAGTCACTAAACCTGTCAGGGTGATCAGGAGGATCCTGACCCCCTGACCTCCGTGTGACCTTCCTGTTGTCCTCAGACAGAGAGAGGTCTCTGTGTGCTGTGTTTGTGTCCAGTGTGAGACGCTGGAAATCTGATGAGAAAACAACACAAGGAACATTAAATACATCATCCACTGACTGACACACACGCACAAATGCACATGCACGGTCGCACCCATGCGCACACACACACACACATGCACGGTCGCACACATACACACACGCACGGTCGCACACATACATGCGCACGGTCACACACACACACACACCCGTGCGCAGTCACACACACACACACGCACAGTCACACACATACACACATGCGCGGTCACACACACACGCGCGGTCACACACACGCGCGCGGTCACACACACGCGCGGTCACACACGCGTGCGGTCACACACACACACACGCGCAGTCACACACACACGCGCGGTCTCACACACACACGCGCGCAGACACACACACGCGCGCGCAGTCACACACACACGCGCACAGTCACACACACACGCGTGCAGTTACACACACACACGCGCGCAGTCACACACACACACGCGCACAGTCACACACACACACACACATGCACGGTCACACACACGGTCACACACACACACACACATGCGCGGTCACACACACGCGCGCGCGCGCAGTCACACACACACACACGCGCACACACACGCGCGCAGTCACACACACACACGCGCGCAGTCACACACACACGCGCAGTCACACACACACACACACACACATGCACGGTCACACACACATGCACGGTCACACACACACACACACACGCGCGCAGTCACACACACACACGCGCACAGTCACACTCACACACACACACGCGCACAGTCACACACACACACACATGCACGGTCACACACACATGCACGGTCACACACACACACACACACACATGCGCGGTCACACACACACACACACACGCGCGCAGTCACACACACACACGCGCACAGTCACACTCACACACACACGCGCACAGTCACACACACACACACATGCACGGTCACACACACATGCACGGTCACACACACACACACACACACATGCGCGGTCACACACACACGCGCGCACAGTCGCGGTCACACACACATGCGCGGTCACACACACACTCACAGTCACACACACACACACACACACACTCACAGTCACACACACACATACACACACAGTCGCGGTCACACACACACATACACGCACGGTCACACACACGCGCAGTCAAACACACACGCGCGCGCGCAGTCACACACACACACGCGGACACACACACACGCGCGCGTGGACACACACACACACAAGCGCGGACACACACACACGCGTGTGCGCGTGGACACACACACACAATTGCGGACACACACACATGCGCGGACACACACACACACACACATACATGCACGGTCACACACACATGCGCGGTCACACACACAAGCGCGGACACACACACACATGCGCGGACACACACACACACACACATACATGCGCGGACACACACGCGCGCGAGGTCACACGCGCATTCACACACACACACACGCACGCAGTCACACTCACACGCGGTCACACACACCCGCGCGCAGTTAAACACACACATGTGCGCAGTCACACACACACATACACACGCGCAGTCACACACACGCGCGCGGTCACACACACACGCGCGGCCACACACACACACGCGCGGTCACACACACACACGCGCGGTCACACACACACACGCGCGGTCACACACGCGCGCAGTCACACACGCGGGCGCGGTCACACACACATGCACGGTCACACACATGCGCGGTCACACACACACTCGCGCGGTCACACACACACACGCGCGGTCACACACACACGCGCACAGTCACACACATGCGCGCAGTCACACACACACACAAGTGCGCAGTCACACACACGCTCGCGGTCACACACACGCTCGCGTGGTCACACACACACGCGAGGCCGAAAAAAATTTGGCGGCGGGGGGGGGCATCAGGAAATATCCTGCCTGAGGCAGTGTTTTCGACAGGGCCGGCCCTGCCTTCAAAGATTGGTGTGGATAATGTGGGAAGGGTCTAATTATTTTATATTGATCTTTTTTGGGGTCACATTATTATATTTAGGCCTATCTTTTTTTAGGACACATTATAGCTTAATATGGAACATGAACATCTCTGCCATCAGATCGGATTGCCATGTCTGTCAGGCTGTCAGACTGTCTGTCTGTCTATCTCGAGACAGAAAAACAGAGAGACATGATAGTATTATATTTTTCGGGGAACCATGACTTCATCACAACCCATCAATCATCATTGAATGAATAGGCACTGAGAGAGAGAGAGAGAGAGAGAGAGAGAGAGAGAGAGAGAGAGAGAGAGAGAGAGAGAGAGAGAGAGAGAGAGAGAGAGAGAGAGAGAGAGAGAGAGAGAGAGAGAGAGAGACAAGTGCGTGTCAGATAAGTGGCAGGCCGGCAGCGGACCACGGACTAAACATCTAATAGGCCTATAGGCTACACATGAACATTTTGCAAGGGCTGTTTCCATGGTGGACACCGGCCTAGGGTTAGACTTGCACAGCAGTTCATTGTCTGTCCATTGTCTGAGAAGCGCAGTGCTGATCCAATAATAAAACTCATAATGACTACAGGCGTCGAAATTAAAACCTGTCCCATCCATAGAAGCCAATCTATAATAACGCATAACAATGACATCTATTTATTCCCATGATTTGCTCTTGGGATGAATTAAACCCCGTATTTAACCAGGTCAATCTAAATGAGATTAAAGCTTATTATCTATTACATTAACATTGTAAAACGCATATGAAAAACACACCAATGGGAGACAGATTCTATAACACTTTGAATTGTATCAAAATGTGTGAAATCGTTATCTAGGCGAGCAGGTGAGATGTGGTGTCGCTACTTTTTTTTTCTGTTTTTCCCCTCTCCTTTTTGAGAGAGAAGCATAATTGTTGCGCTCTGCAGTCAGTAACACAGAAGTAATACCTCTATGGCATAAACGCATATGTTTATTGTTGTTGGAAGGGAGCATTTGGGGAGCATAAAGGCATTTGGGGAGCATAAAGGCATTTGAAAACATGGGCACAATTGGACCCGTTGGAAAACCAGAGCGGCACCATTGATTTGACACCATATACTGTACAGCTGTTTATTGCCTTGAAATAGAAGATTATTTAAGAGAAAATACTATAGCCTAGGGCTAGGCCTACATGTTACTGATGATAATATATTTGCAATGACGCTAAATGAAGCAAATTCGTGTCAGATCAAAGCCACGTACGGTGATGCCATGCACCATGCACTCTGCTTAAAAGCCGCTGTTGCTTATTTGCTTTTATCAATGGATATTGATAGAATATACAGTGATGAGCTGTACACGAAACAAAAGCTAAGGTTCCAAAGAACTTCAAATTGATTTGATTTGAGAGAGCTCTAAGTGTTAGAAGACACCCACGACCGCCGAGTTTTTGGCACCGACCGCGCCGTGATTGCGTAATTCCTTGCGTAATTCATTCATATCAGGAAATAATGAAAGAATCCAGCCATGGGCCAGATAAACATACAAAGCTTAGATTTCACGGATTCTGGCGTTCTTTTTATTTTTATTTTTGGTTATGATCTGACTGAGTATTAGCTAATATAAAAATCGCCTCGAACCTCAGGAAAAAGACGAGAAGAGTGCATGGCGCGGTGATCAACCAGACCCGATGTTGGAATCATACTGTACAGTTTATAATTGCCTTGAAATAAAAGATTATTTGACAGAAATTAATACAGCCTATATGTTACTGATGACTTGGAATTAAATTTTATTGCAATCAATGCAATATTGATTGCAAAGGACAGGATTCAAGAATGGAGACTTGGAGAGGGACAGCGCATGCACCTGCTGTGCGTAATTGCAGAAAGCCACTTCATAAATTGAATCACATATCAGGAGAGGTAACTGAATTAATTAATACAAATATTTTTATTTTTTTATTTTAAGACTTACACGTGCATATGAGGCGTTCTGTGCAGGGCAGAGTTACGTCACAAGGGCACATTACTGTCTACTGTACATTATGCAGTCTACTGTACATTATGCAGTCTACTGTACCACCAGACAGGCCTACTGTACATTATGCAGTCTACTGTACATTATGCAGTCTACTGTACATTATGCAGTCTACTGTACCACCAGACAGGCCTACTGTACATTATGCAGTCTACTGTACATTATGCAGTCTACTGTACATTATGCAGTCTACTGTACATTATGCAGTCTACTGTACCAATATTTTTATTTTTTTATTTTAAGACTTACACGTGCATATGAGGCGTTCTGTGCAGGGCAGAGTTACGTCACAAGGGCACACGATGCGTTCTGTGCAGGGCAGAGTTACGTCACAAGGGCACACGATGCGTTCTGTGCAGGGCAGAGTTACGTCACAAGGGCACACGATGCGTTATGTGCAGAGCTCAGTTATGTCACACGGGTAGGTGAGGCGTTCCACGCAGCGCGGACCAAGGTGGCACAGCACCCACTCATCTCTCCGCGCCTCGCCTAGTCGCGTGACCAAATAAATCATGCGTGCGTTGACGTGTGCCTTTGCTACAGACGCATGAATCTACACGTAGACGTGTTACCCTGTAGGTCAAGATGCAGTGGTTGCACTGTTACGCGTGAACGCGCGCGTGCACGTGTTCCCATTGTGAGTCAATGGGAAACTACACTACACGTCTATGCGGTTCTGTGCAACACAAAAAAAAAATTACGCGATTACAGGACACGGGGTGTGCTTAAGTGGCACTAACGGAGCCCCATACACGCGCGCAGTCACACACACACGCGCACAGTCACACACACACACACACATGCACGGTCACACACACATGCACGGTCACACACACACACACACACATGCACGGTCACACACACACGCGCGCGCGCAGTCACACACACACGTGCAGTTGCACACACACACACACGCGCAGACACACACACACGCGCGCAGTCACACACACACACGCGCGCATCACACACACACACGTGCAGTTACACACACACACGCGCGCAGTCACACACACACACGCGCACAGTCACACACACACACACACACATGCACGGTCACACACACATGCACGGTCACACACACACGCGCGCAGTCACACACACACACGCGCACAGTCACACACACACACGCGCACAGTCACACACACACACACACATGCACGGTCAAGGTCACACTCACACGCGGTCACACACACAGTCGCGGTCACACACACACACATACACGCACGGTCACACACACGCGCAGTCACACACACACACGCGCGCGTGCAGTCACACACACACACACGCGGACACACACACACACGCGCGCGCATGGACACACACACACACAAGCGCGGACACACACACACGCGTGTGCACGTGGACACACACACAGAATTGCGGACACACACACACACACATGCGCGGACACACACACACACACACACATACATGCACGGTCACACACACATGCGCGGTCACACACACAAGCGCGGACACACACACACATGCGCGGACACACACACACACACACATACATGCGCGGACTCACACGCGCATTCACACACACACACACGCACGCAGTCACACTCACACGCGGTCACACACACCCGCGCACAGTTACACACACACATGTGCGTAGTCACACACACACACAAGTGCGCAGTCACACACACACATACACACGCGCAGTCACACACACGCGCGCGGTCACACACACACGCGCGCGGCCACACACACACACGCGCGGTCACACACACACACGCGCGGTCACACACACGCGCGCAGTCACACACACACACACACGCGGGCGCGGTCACACACACATGCGCGGTCACACACACACTCGCGCGGTCACACACACACACAGTCACACACACACGCGCACAGTCACACACATGCGCGCAGTCACACACACACACAAGTGCGCAGTCACACACACACGCGCGGTCACACACACGCTTGCGTGGTCACACACACACGCGCGAGGTCACACACACACACGCGCGGTCACACACACGCGCTGTCACACACACGCGCTGTCACACACACGCGTGGTCACACACACACATGCGCGGTCACACACACACATGCGCGGACAAACACACACATGCGCGGACACACACACATGCGCGGACACACACACACACAGACACACACACATGCGCGGACACACACACACACAGACACGCGCGCGCATGGACACACACACACAAGCGCGGACACACACACACACACACACACACACACACACACACACACACACACACACACACACACACACACACACACACACACACACACACACACACACACACACACACACACACACACACACACACACACACAGTTGGGTGAAGGGTTAGAGTCCAACCACCAGGGGGCAGAATGTCTAAAAGTCTCCACACAGTGTGATTTTATTTGAACTGGAGACCCCCCAAAATAATCATTTGAACTGCATGGGGACCAGTGTTGTTTTCGTCGACTAAAACTATGACGAAAAATGTTTGTCGACTGCCTTTTTCCACTGATGAAAACTAAATGGAAACAAAATGAAAACTAAGCTATGATGACTAAAACTAAGACTAAATATACTGACAGTTTTATCAACAAATAAAAACTAGACTAAAATGTTAGGAAGGGACTAGTGGACAAGAGATCCAGTAGAAGTAATTTTACACTTGGTTGCATGCTGAAAATAGCAGATCTACAAGCTCACAAGCTTGTGAGCTTGTAGATCTGCTAGTTTTAGCAAGTGCAAAAACAGTCATTACGACGGCACACACACATGCGCGGTCACACACACACTCGTGCGGTCACACACACACGCGCGGTCACACACACGCGCGGTCACACACACACACACGCGCACAGTCATACACATGCGCGCAGTCACACACACACACAAGTGCACACACACACATGCGCGGACACACACACACACAGACATGCGCGGACACACGCGTGGACACACACACAAGCGCGGACACAAACACACACACACACACACACACACACACACACACACACACACACACACACACACACGCGTGCGCGCGTGGACACACACACACAATTGCGGACACACACACACACACATGCGCGGACACACACACACACACACACATACATGCACGGTCACACACACATGCGCGGTCACACACACAAGCGCGGACACACACACACATGCGCGGACACACACACACACACACATACATGCGCGGTCACACACACGCTTGCGTGGTCACACACACACGCGCGAGGTCACACACACACACGCGCGGTCACACACACGCGCTGTCACACACACGCGCTGTCACACACACGCGTGGTCACACACACACATGCGCGGTCACACACACACATGCGCGGACAAACACACACATGCGCGGACACACACACATGCGCGGACACACACACACACAGACACACACACATGCGCGGACACACACACACACAGACACGCGCGCGCATGGACACACACACACAAGCGCGGACACACACACACACACACACACACACACACACACACACACACACACACACACACACACACACACACACACACACACACACACACACACACACACACACACACACACACACACACACAGTTGGGTGAAGGGTTAGAGTCCAACCACCAGGGGGCAGAATGTCTAAAAGTCTCCACACAGTGTGATTTTATTTGAACTGGAGACCCCCCAAAATAATCATTTGAACTGCATGGGGACCAGTGTTGTTTTCGTCGACTAAAACTATGACGAAAAATGTTTGTCGACTGCCTTTTTCCACTGATGAAAACTAAATGGAAACAAAATGAAAACTAAGCTATGATGACTAAAACTAAGACTAAATATACTGACAGTTTTATCAACAAATAAAAACTAGACTAAAATGTTAGGAAGGGACTAGTGGACAAGAGATCCAGTAGAAGTAATTTTACACTTGGTTGCATGCTGAAAATAGCAGATCTACAAGCTCACAAGCTTGTGAGCTTGTAGATCTGCTAGTTTTAGCAAGTGCAAAAACAGTCATTACGACGGCACACACACATGCGCGGTCACACACACACTCGTGCGGTCACACACACACGCGCGGTCACACACACGCGCGGTCACACACACACACACGCGCACAGTCATACACATGCGCGCAGTCACACACACACACAAGTGCACACACACACATGCGCGGACACACACACACACAGACATGCGCGGACACACGCGTGGACACACACACAAGCGCGGACACAAACACACACACACACACACACACACACACACACACACACACACACACACACACACGCGTGCGCGCGTGGACACACACACACAATTGCGGACACACACACACACACATGCGCGGACACACACACACACACACACATACATGCACGGTCACACACACATGCGCGGTCACACACACAAGCGCGGACACACACACACATGCGCGGACACACACACACACACACATACATGCGCGGACACACACGCGCGCGCGTGGTCACACGCGCATTCACACACACACACACGCACGCAGTCACACTCACACGCGGTCACACACACCCGCGCGCAGTTACACACACACATGTGCGCAGTCACACACACACACAAGTGCGCAGTCACACACACACATACACACGCGCAGTCACACACACGCGCGCGGTCACACACACACACGCGCGGCCACACACACACGCGCGCGGTCACACACACACACGCGCGGTCACACACACACGCGGGCGCGGTCACACACACATGCGCAGTCACACACATGCGCGCACAGTCACACACATGCGCGCAGTCACACACACACACAAGTGCGCAGTCACACACACACGCGCGGTCACACACACGCTCGCGTGGTCACACACACGCGCGGTCACACACACACGCGTGCGGTCACACACACGCGCGCGCGGTCACACACACGCGCTGTCACACACACGCGCTGTCACACACACGCGCAGTCACACACACACATGCGCGGTCACACACACACATGCGCGGACAAACACACACATGTGCGGACACACACACACACATGCGGACACACACACACACAGACATGCGCGGACACACACACGCGCGCGCGTGGACACACACACACACAAGCGCGCGCGGACACACACACACACACACACACACACACACACACACACACACACACACACACACACACACACACACACACACACACACACACACACACACACACACACAGTTGGGTGAAGGGTTAGAGTCCAACCACCAGGGGGCAGAATGTCTAAAAGTCTCCACACAGTGTGATTTTATTTGAACTGGAGACCCCCCAAAATAATCATTTGAACTGCATGGGGACCAGTGTTGTTTTCGTCGACTAAAACTATGACGAAAAATGTTTGTCGACTGCCTTTTTCCACTGATGAAAACTAAATGGAAACAAAATGAAAACTAAGCTATGATGACTAAAACTAAGACTAAATATACTGACAGTTTTATCAACAAATAAAAACTAGACTAAAATGTTAGGAAGGGACTAGTGGACAAGAGATCCAGTAGAAGTAATTTTACACTTGGTTGCATGCTGAAAATAGCAGATCTACAAGCTCACAAGCTTGTGAGCTTGTAGATCTGCTAGTTTTAGCAAGTGCAAAAACAGTCATTACGACGGCACACACACATGCGCGGTCACACACACACTCGTGCGGTCACACACACACGCGCGGTCACACACGCGCGGTCACACACACACACACGCGCACAGTCATACACATGCGCGCAGTCACACACACACACACACAAGTGCACACACACATGCGCGGACACACACACACACAGACATGCGCGGACACACGCGCGCGCGCGTGGACACACACACAAGCGCGGACGGACACACACACACACACACACACACACACACAGACACACACACACACACACACACACACACACACACACACACACACACACACACACACACACACACACACACAGTTGGGTGAAGGGTTAGAGTCCAACCACCAGGGGGCAGAATGTCTAAAAGTCTCCACACAGTGTGATTTTATTTGAACTGGAGACCCCCCAAAATAATCATTTGAACTGCATGGGGACCATTGTTGTTTTCGTCGACGAAAACTATGACGAAAAATGTTTGTCGACTGCCTTTTTCCACTGATGAAAACTAAATGGAAACAAAATGAAAACTAAGCTATGATGACTAAAACTAAGACTAAATATACTGACAATTTGATCAACAAATAAAAACTAGACTAAAATGTTAGGAAGGGACTAGTGGACAAGAGATCCAGTAGAAGTAATTTTACACTTGGTTGCATGCTGAAAATAGCAGATCTACAAGCTCACAAGCTTGTGAGCTTGTAGATCTGCTAGTTTTAGCAAGTAAAAACAGTCATTACGACGGCATCAAGGCCCGCCAAAATACATTTTAGTCGACTAAATCAACTGTAGATTTAATATCCTATGATATTAGTCGACTAAAACTATACTAACACTAAGACATTCCAGGTGACTAAAATGTGACTAAAACTAAATGCAATTATTCAAGAGACTATGACTAAAACTAAAATCTAAATTTGCTGCCAAAAACAACACTGCTGGGGACCCCCCAAAATAATCATATTTTAACTGGGGACCCCCCCAAATTATAATAAATGAAGTGGGGACCCCCCAAAATGATAATAAACGAAGTGGGGACCCCCCAAAATTATAATAAATGAAGTGGGGACCCCCCAAAATTATAATAAATGAAGTGGGGACCCCCCACACTGACAAGCACATGGAATTGTAGGCGTTACATTTAGTTTGAGGCATTGTGAGCTTGTAGATCTGCTATTTTCACAATATTTTCCACTTTCTTATACACCTTATTTGACATTTTTGGCCAATTTGGCCACAACCATCTGGGGATCCCCACAACCATCTGGGGATCCCCACAACCATCTGGGGACCTCCACAAACATCTGGGGACCCCCCACAACCATCTGGGGACCCCCACAACCATCTGAGGACCCCCCACAATCATCTGGGGACCCCCCACAACCATCTGGGGACCCCCACAATAATCTTGGGACCCCCCACAATCCTCTGGGGACCTCCACAATCATCTGGGGACCCCCCACAACCATCTGGGGACCTCCACAATCATCTGGGGACCCCCCACAATCATCTGGGGACCCCCCACAACCATCTGGGGACCCCCACAATCATCTGGGGACCCCTACAACCATCTGGGGACCCCCAGGGGGTTCATGGGGGGAGGAGGTGCCTAGTTCATGTATATGCAGTGATAGGTCAGGCTAGAGGGGGTTAAAGCAATAGGCGAAGGAAGTGACACACTGACAGTGGGCAGAGAGAGACTAGCCTAGACAGAGACAGACAGAGAGACTCTTTGTTATTTTATAATTTTAAAGGAAGTGACACACTGACAGTGGGCAGAGAGAGACTAGCCTAGACAGAGACAGACAGAGAGACTCTTTAGCCAAATTCCAATACCCAAAATCTCGGCCACTCGCTCACTCCCACTCGGTCACTCGGGGTCATTCCAGCTTGCCCCGGAAATGGTTAACGTTCCAATTGTTAATGTGCTCCATCGAGGAGGCGAGTGGAGTCGAGTGGAGGAGCCGAGTGGGCTCTCCGAGAGCGCATAGAGCGAGTGTACATCAGGTGCAGGCTCGGTGGGGTATGTTGTCTCCTCGCGCCGGATTTCCGCATCACGTGTACATGTTTTTTTCTTTCTCCAGTGACATAAGTCCGCCTCCTCCACATGTGGCACACTGCTTGAAACCCGATACTATGCACCCCCCCCACCCCCATCCACCAGCGCTGAATTAATAGAGCTTCTGAATGATAAAGTAGCCTATCTATAGCCTACATATGTGAAAGTGAAAGGACCACAACAAGCCACTGGCTTTATTGCGTTGTGTGATATAAGCATAATGAAAGTAGGTATATAAATATAGGCTATATTGTGCGCGACTCAAAAGCTATAGTTAATTTCTCTCTGTGCATGCCTGAATGCGCAGACTGCTATGAATGACGGTGACAAAAATGTATTTAGCCTATTTATGTGGACTGAACTGAATATGTAAGTCAGAAAGACTACCCAATTCCTGTTATAGTGTCCGTTATTTGCAAAGAGCGTCGGAGGAGGGACTGTCGGAGGAGGGGGGGGGGGGGGGGGGGGTGATTTATAAGCAAAAAGGAACGTGGGCTGTGGGCAGGTCAGGAATTCCCTTCACAATCATATAATATAAAAGTGTGCGCACTGCGCATCCTGGCGCTTATTCACTATTTCAGGAATAAATAGCCTTGCACATGTTACCATACACATTGGCCTCGGGCTCGGTTACATGCACAAAATGATGAATTGTCTATTCTGTAGACTGTACGGCTCTGGGTTCGGAGTTCCAGTGATCCAGCTGTGTGACACTGTATTGTTCCACCACTTTTGCTTTGGCAATGTAAACGTATGTTTCCCCATGCCAATAAAGCCATTTGAATTGAATTGAATTGATACACGTCATAAGTGATCGCGGAATGTGCCGTCGCTTTGAAATGACAGCGTAGTACATTCCGATTCTAGAGGCAAAACCACTCCACCACTCTGTCCTCGCTACAGACAGAGGCCCAATCCCAATCGCCTCCCTCAAGCCCTGAGCCCTGAACCCTCATTGACTTTAGTGACGTCAGCTGTAAGTGCTTGAGGGTGAGAGGCTGCAAGGGCTCCAAATTGTTGTGAAGGAAATGGGACAGCACTTTGAAGATGTGCCATTCATGACAATTTGCATCACTTTATAAAAAAAACTGTCCTTATTCACAGCAAGTGCTTTAACCCACTCAGGGCTGGAACCCCTTTTGGTGTTTTAAGCATTATGTTATACTTTAGCTATTGAAAAATAGCAGATCTACAAGCTCGGCACTCAGTGCCGCGCTACGAGCTTGTAGATCTGCTATTTTAGAAAAAACAATAATAACGATAATGTGGCGCAAATCTTTGAATATATATATATTCTTTCAGAGCGAATGTTTTTAACTCATATCTTTGCTTCTGAGGGGTCCCTGGGACCAGTGACGGATCAACCCCTCTCAAGGCCCTGGCGCTTCACCAAATCAAAAGGCCCTACAGATTCAGCCAATTAATTAATTAATTAACATGCATGCATGCGTTTCGCCGTTTAGCGCATATCCACTACTGCCTGCTGCCCGCTGACACACAAGACACAGCCGCACTGGGCACAGCCTTTCCAACTTCAGTGAGCTGCTAAACTATTATGTAAGGACTAGGAGATTACTTTATGGTTATTAATACAGTCATTAACAAGAAACATGCAGCAGCATGTTTTGTCTAAATTGGCCAACAAATGCAGCTACATTTGCAAACAGTGCTGTTGACCATGTTGTTACATGGTCCATATAACATGTGTGCACCAACAGACAATGCCAATATGCTATATTAATATTAGAACGTTTTAAAGAGATTAATTATTGACGACAATGCAACCAAGTTGTGGGTGCAACGTCACTGAAAACTTTCATAATAGCAAATTAGCAATTACATTAATTTACTCACGAGTGCTGAAATCGTGAAATGGAGGATGTAAGAACACACTTTTGTTGCATTAGAGCAGGGTAAATATGAAGTTTTGCGCCAAGGTCTGTTTATATTCCTCTTACATAGGCTGTAGGCTATGTTATTGTCGCACGTTGGTCGGTCTGACTGGGACAACATATTTTCAGATGGGGGTCGACGGCCAATTACATACATCTTTGGGTGTCCTTGATGTAAAAATGTTTTTTACATCACCTATCACCTATCACACTTTCCTGTGTGATAGGGGTTGTAATATCCATAGATAATAATATTCATAATATGCATTATAAATTGCATTTCCACATTATTTTACTTTGCTCAATAGTAATTTCTATCATGTTTCCCTTATTATTATTGTTATTAAATATATATATCCTATCCTTCCATTCCGTCTCCTTTTGAGAACAGTGAGAAAGCACTATTGTTTGTTGATATTCTAACCGCGATACATAACTTATTTGCATTCTTAAATGATTGACGTTCAGAGGATCCCCCTCATTCCCCTGGTAACGCTATGAACTGTGGGTAATTTCTTTGCCAAAGTCAGCCTATTGGCCCAATCCCAATCTGCTCCCTTGCTGACTCAATGAGCCCTCACTGACTTAGGTGCGCGTTCATGTGAAGTCTGTGAGGGCTTGAGGGATGTCCCATTTGAAATCGTTAAGTCAGTGAGGGCTCAGCCCCGCCCCTTTATGCACCCTTCGCCAAAGTCAGCATCGATGCTGACTTTGGCTGACTTTGACAAAGAAATTACCCACAGTTCATAGCGTTACCAGGGGAATGAGGGGGATCGTCCGAACGTCAATCATTTAAGTATATGCAAATTAGTTATGTATCGTGGTTAGAATGTCAACAAACAATAGTGCTTTCTCACTGTTCTCAAAGGGAAACGGAATGGAAGAATAGGATATATATATATATTTAATAACAATAATAATAAGGGAAACATGATGAGAAATGACTAATGAGCAAAGTAAAAGAATATGGAAATGCAATTTATAATGAATATTATGAATATTACAACCCCTATCACACAGGAAAGTGTATTTATGAAACTAATAATAAAACGATCAGCTTAAATACTAAAATAGACATGATATAAATAGGCCAAGCATGTAGGCACTGGCTGTGAATAAGGACAGTTTTTATAAAGTGATGCAAAGTGTCATGAATGGTGGACTCATCTTCAAAGTGCTGTCCCATTCCTTTCACAACAATTTGGAGCCCTTGCAGCCTCACTGACTTACCGATTTCAAATGGGACATCCCTCAAGCCCTCGTGGACTTCACATGGACGCGCAGCTAAGTCAGTGAGGGCTCATTGAGTCAGCAAGGGAGCGGATTGGGATTGGGCCAGAGAGACTCTTTGTTATTTTCGGCACCCTCCCAACCCAGTTTTAGCCTGTATTAAAACCTCCCAACCCAGTTTTAAGCCTGTATTAAAACCTCTCAACCCAGTTTTAGCCTGTATGAAAACCTCCCAACCCAGTTTTAGCCTGTATTATAACCTCCCAACCCAGTTTTAGCCTGTATTAAAACCTCCCAACCCAGTTTTAGCCTGTATTAAAACCTCCCAACCCAGTTTTAGCCTGTATTAAAACCTCCCAACCCAGTTTTAGCCTGTATTAAAACCTCCCAACCCAGTTTTTAGCCTGTATTAAAACCTCCCAACCCAGCTTTAGCCTGTATTAAAACCTCCCAACCCAGTTTTAGCCTGTATTAAAACATCCCAACCCAGTTTTAGCCTGTATTAAAACCTCCCCAACCCAGCTTATCCTGTATTAAAACCTCCCAACCCAGTTTTAGCCTGTATTAAAACATCCCAACCCAGTTTTAGCCTGCATTAAAACCTCCCAACCCAGCTTTAGCATGTATTAAAACCTCCCAACCCAGTTTTAGCCTGTATTAAAACCTCCCAACCCAGTTTTAGCCTGTATTAAAACCTCCCAACCCAGTTTTAGCCTTATTAAAACCTCCCAACCCAGTTTTAGCCTGTATTAAAACCTCCCTAGCCAGTTTTAGCCTGTATTAAAACCTCCCAACCCAGTTTTAGCCTGTATTAAAACCCCCCAACCCAATTTTAGCCTGTATTAAAACCTCCCAACCCAGTTTTAGCCTGTATTAAAACCTCCCAACCCAGTTTTAGCCTGTATTAAAACCTCCCAACCCAGTTATAGCCTGTATTAAAAGGGCAATAAAACCCAGTTCTCTGGTTAAAACGTCAATCCTGTTTCCTCCCTTTATTTTCTAAGTTAGTGAGACAGCTTGAGGGACCGTAAACGCTACAGTACTTTACTTGAGTATTTCCAATATCCAACACTTTTATTTCTATACTCCACTACATCTAAGATTCCAAATATTGTACTTTTACTCCATTACATTTAGTTACTAGTTATTTGGATTATTATTACAAAACATACATTTCCCACATTGCCCATATACATTTTGGCCATTTGAAAATAGCAGATCTACAAGCTCACAATGCGTCGCATCACGGTGCATATTAGTGAATGAGGCCCATTGTTTCTGTCAAAAGATTTTTATACAGTTGAAAACTTGAAATGGGACATTCTGCATAAAGAGTACTTTCTACGTTTGGTACTTTAAGTACATATTGATACCAATACTTTTGTACTTTTACTCAAGTACATTTTGTATTCCAGACTTGTACTTGTAACAGAGTATTTCTATATTGCAGTACAAGTTGTCAACGTGGTGCGACTCGACGCGTTGTAATCTCAGATCTGTAGTTTTTATGAGCGGTGCCTCCTCTCCATTACGCAGCTGTATGTGTACGTGTCTGTCTCTCTGTGTACGTGTCTGTCTCTATGTGTACGTGTTTGTCTCTATGTGTACGTGTCTGTCTCTATGTGTACGTGTCTGTCTCTCTGTGTACGTGTCTGTCTCTCTGTGTACGTGTCTGTCTCTCTGTGTACGTGTCTGTCTCTATGTGTACGTGTCTGTCTCTATGTGTACGTGTCTGTCTCTCTGTGTACGTGTCTGTCTCTCTGTGTACGTGTCTGTCTCTCTGTGTACGTGTCTGTCTCTCTGTGTACGTGTCTGTCTCTCTGTGTACGTGTCTGTCTCTCTGTGTACGTGTCTGTCTCTCTGTGTACGTGTCTGTCTCTATGTGTACGTGTCTGTCTCTATGTGTACGTGTCTGTCTCTCTGTGTACGTGTCTGTCTCTATGTGTACGTGTCTGTCTCTCTGTGTACGTGTCTGTCTCTCTGTGTACGTGTCTGTCTCTCTGTGTACGTGTCTGTCTCTCTGTGTACGTGTCTGTCTCTCTGTGTACGTGGCTGTCTCTCTGTGTACGTGGCTGTCTCTCTGTGTACGTGTCTGTCTCTCTGTGTACGTGTCTGTCTCTCTGTGTACGTGTCTGTCTCTCTGTGTACGTGTCTGTCTCTATGTGTACGTGTCTGTCTCTCTGTGTACGTGTCTGTCTCTATGTGTACGTGTCTGTCTCTATGTGTACGTGTCTGTCTCTCTGTGTACGTGTCTGTCTCTATGTGTATGTGTCTGTCTCTCTGTGTACGTGTCTGTCTCTATGTGTACGTGTCTGTCTCTATGTGTACGTGTCTGTCTCTCTGTGTACGTGTCTGTCTCTCTGTGTACTTGTCTGTCTCTCTGTGTACGTGTCTGTCTCTCTGTGTACGTGTCTGTCTCTATGTGTACGTGTCTGTCTCTCTGTGTACGTGTCTGTCTCTATGTGTACGTGTCTGTCTCTCTGTGTACGTGTCTGTCTCTATGTGTACGTGTCTGTCTCTATGTGTACGTGTCTGTCTCTCTGTGTACGTGTCTGTCTTTCTGTGTACGTGTCTGTCTCTATGTGTACGTGTCTGTCTCTATGTGTACGTGTCTGTCTCTCTGTGTACGTGTCTGTCTCTATGTGTACGTGTCTGTCTCTATGTGTACGTGTCTGTCTCTCTGTGTACGTGTCTGTCTTTCTGTGTACGTGTCTGTCTCTATGTGTACGTGTCTGTCTCTCTGTGTACGTGTCTGTCTCTCTGTGTACGTGTCTGTCTCTCTGTGTACGTGTCTGTCTCTATGTGTACGTGTCTGTCTCTCTGTGTACGTGTCTGTCTCTCTGTGTACGTGTCTGTCTCTCTGTGTACGTGTCTGTCTCTCTGTGTACGTGTCTGTCTCTCTGTGTACGTGTCTGTCTCTATGTGTACGTGTCTGTCTCTATGTGTACGTGTCTGTCTCTCTGTGTACGTGTCTGTCTCTATGTGTACGTGTCTGTCTTTTCTTTTCTTGTCATTTCTCAACCGGGAAGGCTTGCCAGAACCGTCCCGGTCCCCTGGGCGCGTTCCTGGGGGTCTGGATGTTCCGGGGACCCCCACACGGTAACTCTGTCATTTCTCCAAAAATAATCAAAGTACAGCATAGAGCACAGTACACTACAATACAGTACAGAGCAGTAACTATACCAATAAATGTATAGTTGCACCGCTCAGTTCACACAAGTGTGATTTTTATTTCCAGTCGTCTTGTATGTTGTTAAATGGAGCGTAGAACAATGCAAATGATCAACACGGAGATCACTTGTGAGTTTCTAACAAAAACGAGACACACCTGTGATCTGCACACATCACGGCTCTGCACCACCTTTCATGCATCGCACGTCAGAATTGAACTTATGCCAAATAGACGAAATACATGTTATTTACGACCAGGTTAGTGAATGAGGCCCATTGTTTCTGTCAAACCACATGACCTTATCTTGATGGTGTTAAGGACCAGGCCAAGAGCACAGAGTAGAGAGCATAAGAGTTTTTAGGACATCAACCAAGTATACAACAGTGTATAAAATGTTAATGTGTGATGTTGACACAGACAGACAGATACTCACGTTTTGAAATGAGTGTAGAATTAAACCCATCTTCTCCTCCATGTTTCACTCTGTAGGAAGTAGAACAACAATGCATCAATGTCTGACTGTCTAACACAACGTCTCCTGCACTAGCTGACACTACAGTGTTTCACTCTGTAGGAAGTAGAACAACAATGCATCAATGTCTAACTGTCTAACACAACGTCTCCACTAGCTGACACTACAGTGTTTCACTCTGTAGGAAGTAGAACAACAATGCGTCAATGTCTAACTGTCTAACACAACGTCTCCACTAGCTGACACTACAGTGTTTCTCCTATCATTATCTTGGCCCTGCAGCTCATCCAGACATACTCACTGCTGCCCAGTTTGGATCTCATCACCTCCTCAGACTCCACCTTAACCCCTATAGCACTCCACTCTCCTTTTATACCTTATTGATGCAACTTTACTATGCACATATATATCTGGGATATGTCTTGTTCTTAATTTAGATTATTTTTGTTGTTTTTTAGAGTACACTTTTAGAGTTTCTTTGAGGCACTGCATTGTTCTCTCTGCATGCTTTGTGACGTCGTGTCAGAGTGAATACACTGTAAAGGGAAACACTGCACTGTCCAACATGGACACAGCCCCAAGTCTACTCACTTGCAGTTCTCCAGGACTGAATCATTCACCACGTTGAGGCTCAGGTCCAACTCTCTTAGGGAGGGATTAGAGCTTACAGCTGAGGCCAGAGCTTCACAGCATCTCTCTGACAAGCCGCAGTGAGCCAGTCTGAAACACCAGATGAAAACATACATAAATAAATGAATGAATAAAGAACACATTTATAATATGCATTATTCCTGGATTTAGAACCTGCTTACAGCCATATATTAAAGGAGACTCTTGTGTCACTTAGGGTGCCTTCACACCTGGATGATTTAGTTCCATTAACACTAGCACGTCTAAGCGGTCCATCTGACCGATTTTGAAGTGGATTTTCTTTGCCCATGAAGTTCTGAGAAAGTTCCCCTTGCATGACTTTTTCTAAATATTCGATTCAAATCATCTCTGTTTTGTTTTTCATCTGAAATGTTTTCTAAATATGATTTTAGGCATACTTATACCTACTATATCTGCTCTTTTTCGCGCAAATGACCGCCATCACCCTTTCTCCCCCGCAAGCAGTGAAGTTCACACCTCCCTCCCGGCTAGCTTGACCCATTGTTCAAGCTAATGGGTCATTTGCATTCCAACTACTTCCACATGTAGGCAAACTTACATTACGAATTTAGACTAAATGTTGTTTTAGAGGTTATATTTGTTATATGCTGTTTGCAGAAATAACAATGTCTGACTTTGTTTTTCCCGAAATGGAAAAAAATATATGGTGAAATATGGTGTGTTGACTGACTGGCGTATTGTTTCCACCAAGCGCATAGCTCAATAGATAAATGTTGACTATACACGCCATCTTTATAGCATAATTATGTAAGGTGGTGATGATAAAAATAAATCAATTATCCTGGTTCGGAGGGCACGCTAAAACCGGCATTATAGCCTGCTGCTGCTGTGGATTGTTCCACAGCCTATTCTGGCATATAAATATCGCCAGCTCTTTCTAATCCGGATCATGTTTTTTTTATTTCAGGCTATTTTCAATATACCCTGCAGAAGGCAACCTGTTTGCTGAAACGTTGGAATAATAAAGTTTATAGCATCGTGACTACGAGCTGTGCATGGTCTGTTTGACCCGACCGACATTTCCTTTCCTTGGAGCGAGAATGCTTGCCGATGCGATTCCAAATAAAAATGACAGTGTTTGAAATCATTCCAACGCGATAGACCTCCCGAACATCTAAATGTTTTGTCAGTCAAAAGATAACAGTTCTGTCCGTCCTTCTTTGTCTGTAAACTTTTCTGCACGCGACCAGTGGAACTGATTTGCACGCACGGCTCTCTTTTTTTCTCTCTCCCTCTCTCGCGGAGGCATGTAAATGTTCATGAATCCAAGTAACTGAAGGTGAGGTATGCGGAAATGCATTTTAGATAACCCTGTAGCACTATTTGTGGCGGTGATGCGTCACATGACTTGATCTATCCTATGGTATATAAACCGTGCTGCTACAAACCTTCTGCTGCTGAGATGCAGACCTCTGGAGCTGGCACAATCAATCAAATATATAATAATTACATTGATGCGCCCTTGCCCCTTAACCATACACGTGTAGCCTATAATGTTTCCCCCTCTATATAAAAATGACTTTATTACTCTAATGTCGTATTTCGTCTGACTGAGCAATGCGCCTGGCTCTGGCTGTTACAATAACTTGTGGTATTTTATTGGCTCAATACAAAGTCGGACAGTGTTTTATCCGCTCCCAAACTGTGTTGGACGCAGCTGTTACCTCCTGACCGAGCTGACGCACGCCCAGTATTGTATTTGTTATTTGGTCTAAATAACCACGCTCCACACGTCCCAAACTCTTCTCCCTTCTGGCTCCAAAACTATGGAATGCACTTCCCATCACAGTCAGAACTGCAGCCTCACTCCCAATCTTCCGCCGTAGTCTGAAAACCCACCTCTTCAGACTCCACCATGGCCCGTAGCACTTGCCCTAGCCTAGCCCCTTAGATAGCACTTTATATAGACTTAGATGGTATTTTGAACAGACTTATAGCTTGTTACGTAGACAGCACTAGAATTGCATTTTATGTAGTCATAGCACTTTATAGTACACATGTATATTATATAATATAGTATAGTATGTATAGTTTACATAGATACTCCACTGTTACGTTCTTAGTTTACGCATGATTTGTATATACAGTATGTGATGTATGCCATGCTTTTGTTATTGCTTAATGTAAATCGCTCTGGATTAAGAGCGTCTGCTAAATGCCTAAATTGTAAATTGTCTAAAAGGATTTATATATATAATCCGTTAATCACACGATCAAAGACCAAATAATTTGCAGGCAGCTGGCGTTAATTACCTCGCGCTGCGCAAGGGTATTCAATATAGCGCTCACACCGTCACTATAATTATAGTGATGTATATGGAAAACCCTAATTCACATTAATATAGTCTGTTTTAGCTAAAGTGTAAACCTGGATCTTTGTCTCTCATTGAGAGAGTGACATGACATGTTTAGACAGGATGCCTGCATGGGCACTGCAGGAGGGACCCTAAAGATCTGGCTTGCTGATAGTAAACGGCCAGGCCTGCAGGACACCTACTGTTCTGTGCTTGCTTCCTGGTGACCAACACCTTATTTAGACATGTTTGACCATTTGGTACAGGGGGGTTGGGACCACCTTTGCATTTCCTTTGTGTATAAGGTCTACTGAAAATGTTTGTAACAGTTAGTTCAGTGGCTCACACGCCGTGAGGCGGGTGGGCCAGGCCCATGGCTGTGAATGATGTCTTGTACTCTCTGAAAATAAATGGAACTCCGGAACCTTCATCTGCTTGCCTGCTTCTTCATCCATTTATCTGTCTGCAGAACTTCTCCGTATTTTTGCCTGAGTATTTTCTAGTCTAAGTATTTAACGTCTGTTTATGCTCTATGGGGAGAGGAAAAGCACTCTCTCCTTTGTAGAACAGATTCTTCAAAGTGGTGCGAAGACTCGGTCGCGTTGATGCATTTTTGCGTCAGGCGAGAGAACCAGTGGACAGTTGACAATTCAGTCTAATGGGTATTTCGGTCGGCAATTTTTTGAACGGAGGGGGACGACGACGGCGCTGCAGTCGAACCGACGGGGTTCAACACGGCGATCACCACCACGACGGAGGCGGCCTGCACCGAGGAGCGGCAATGGGCGACGGCGTGATGCTCTCGGCGATCGTGACCAGAGGGCGATGCTCGGCGGCTGGACGGCGGGGAGTGGGGTGCTACGGAGCACAGCGTGCCCCGGCGAGGGTTCATCGGCGGTCGGCGGTCCGAGGGAGGCGATGGCCACTTCGTTGACTCTTCACGGCGCGTCTCGACTCGACAGGCGCCGGCGGCGAGGCGTCGTGGCTTCGTTCCATTCAGCGGCTCGACAGCTGATCTACAAGCTCGCGACGCGGCACGTCACGAGTTTCTGCCTCGCAGAGGCCTACATGCTCCTGTGATGACACTGATTCACTTTCTCGTTTTTTTAGTCATGTTGTATTGTCATGACTGAAAGGGAGGAGGTGATGAAAGTGAATTCGGATCAGAATGAAAGTTTCCGGACGGGACAATGGGCAACTCGACAACAGAGCGGCCTACGCCATGCGGTGCATAAGTGTACTGCACAATCACAACCTCGTTTGGCCCGTGTGCGCTGACTGATGACGAAGGTGAGACAAAAGGAGAAGAAACGTTACAGAAGATTCTATTATATCAGATGGATATCGTTCCATTTGATTCCAAATGTATGTCTACGTTTGTCTAGTTCAACATATAATGGGCATGTATGTTGATTTTATGTCAGGTATTTAATTAGGGAAGTTGACTTAATGGGATGAATATGCCTAGGGGAGATTTGGATCTGAAGAGAAATATTTACCGGAGTAAAATTAGTTAGATGTTTCTTTGTCAGGCGAAAGACAGCGCTCCTGTCGTACGCATAAGTGTTAATCGTCCTAATTGTGCATAACGTTCTTATTTTTGTTCGAATAAATTTGTGAATGGGAAAAGTCAACGAAAGTATTTCTGCTATGACATGTGGGGAAAACTCTAAAGTTATATAAATTACTCTAGGATTTTAACGTAAGTGAATAATAGTAGCATGCACGTTTTTTATATGTTGTTTCGTGGGTGTGAATCACAAAGAGGTGGTCAGGTCTCGCATTGGTCCGTCCATGACCTAAGGGGTCATGAAGTGAATGTTGTAAGTGCCGCAGTGCTGTTATTTGTACGAGCCTTGGGGAATCTAGAGTGTTGAAATAATTATAGATGATTTCTGCATGTCCTAAAAAGATGAGTTAACTAAACAAAAATGAATCATTTTATGGATGACTATGGTAAAATTTATCCTTAACATTAACTGATGCTAAGAGCATCAGATGTAAAGTTTGAAGAACCGTAACACACTTTGTATTCAATAATTGGGTGCTTTGGAGTGAAGCAAAAGGGGTTGGATTCAGCGACGGTGTATTGTGTTTAAATGTCAGATATATGTTTACGGGTTATCATTTATGCCAATGATCATGTTTTGAGTTATGTAAAGGTTAAAAGTTAAGTTGATTACAGTACAGAGAAGTTAGTGTGTAAGAGAGAACACAGAAGGGAGTTCTATAAGCACACCGATGATAATACTGTAATGGAATGAGAACACTGGTAACAAGTTATGTGATTTGAATGCCTAGAAGTTTGTAAGCCATTTTTAATTCTACTGTAATTGTTTGATTTCTTTGTGTCATCTTGATGTTCCAGTCAGTGCCAAAGGGAGGACAAGGGTCAATAATTGTGTTTCCATATTCGTTTTTATGAGACATGATTGTCTCAAAGGGAGGTTATGATGTATATGGAAAACCCTAATTCACATTAATATAGTCTGTTTTAGCTAAAGTGTAAACCTGGATCTTTGTCTCTCATTGAGAGAGTGACATGACATGTTTAGACAGGATGCCTGCATGGGCACTGCAGGAGGGACCCTAAAGATCTGGCTTGCTGATAGTAAACGGCCAGGCCTGCAGGACACCTACTGTTCTGTGCTTGCTTCCTGGTGACCAACACCTTATTTAGACATGTTTGACCATTTGGTACAGGGGGGTTGGGACCACCTTTGCATTTCCTTTGTGTATAAGGTCTACTGAAAATGTTTGTAACAGTTAGTTCAGTGGCTCACACGCCGTGAGGCGGGTGGGCCAGGCCCATGGCTGTGAATGATGTCTTGTACTCTCTGAAAATAAATGGAACTCCGGAACCTTCATCTGCTTGCCTGCTTCTTCATCCATTTATCTGTCTGCAGAACTTCTCCGTATTTTTGCCTGAGTATTTTCTAGTCTAAGTATTTAACGTCTGTCTATGCTCTATGGGGAGAGGAAAAGCACTCTCTCCTTTGTAGAACAGATTCTTCAATAGTTTGGTAAACTGAAATGAAAAAGAAAAAATAAGTTGAGTAGTCCTGTCGAGTTGAAACGCTGCCTTGAAGAGCATTAGAAGAGATGCAGGGAGAGAGTGGCCAATGGAATTGCACAAAAAACACGGTCATCTTGACTGTTAGCCGTCAGAGTAGTAGGTGAGTTGAGTTCAGACATGCTAGTGTTAAAACAAACCCTGGCACCCGACATAATCATATTTGAACTGGGAACCCCCAAATAATGATATTTGAACTGGGGACCCCTCAAAATAATATTTGAATTGGGGACCCCCCAAAATAATATTTGAACTGGGGACCCCCAAAAATATTATTTTAACTGGGGACCCCCCAAAATAATATTTGAACTGGGACGCCCTAAAATTATGATATTTCAACAGGGGACCCCCCAGAACTACAAGCTCACAGCGCCTCACAGTGAGCTTGTAGATCAGCTATTTTCAAGATGTTTGCTTCTTTCTTCCGTAATATTAGTATTAATATTAGTATTAGTATTGAGCTGCAGCCGTGCCGCGCTCGGGAATCATTTGATTAGTTGATTTGACCCCCCAATCCAACCCAATGACCCATTGATGCTGAGTGTCAAGCAGGGAGGCATTGGGTCCCATTTTTACAGTATTTGTATGACCAATATAATATAATACAACATTGCATCAATTGATCCAGTAGCTAACAAATAACAGTCTGACTTGAACACGGCCTCCTGCCAAGTTCTGCTCCGCTAGGCTAGGGTTCTCAGCTAAAGAAAAGGGGGGGGGGGGGGGGGGCTGATCTTGTGTTTTTCCCGTTTGTATTTTGTTTTCTGACAGGGAGGTTAGCGATTGTATTTTGGTTTTGAATTCATTGAGGTAAGCATTCCCTTTTTCTTTCTAGTTCTGTTTTGATGTTCAGTCCTCCGCTCTTGGAGATTTTGTACCCGTTGCCTGAAGTGAAGAGAGAAAATAAAAACAAAACATCGAAAAGTAAACTGTTTGGACGACGGTTTCTTTGGAGCTGGGAAGGTCGGTTTTCCACACTTTATGTTGTCTCGGTTCCCCTAGGCCGAGACATCACATGGGGGCTCGTTTCCAAAACCGTAAATTTTTTCCATCGGGTAAGTGCGTTCTTTTTTTCTCCTTCGTATATCTGGTTGGCAGTTTTGGTAAAGTTATGATGGAGCCGCAGTTTGATGTGGAGGATTTTCAGAAGGGTCCCTCAAAGTAAAATGTTGACCGGTGTACAAAGGACAACCTGTTATTGCTGGTAAATGTTTTGGGGGTTGATGTGCCACTTAATGCTAATGAAGATGACCTGAAGCAGATTCTGAGTGAGAAATTGGAAAAGGGTGGGTTATTTCATGGTAGCGGGGGGGCCGAGGCACGGGATGCGTTGACACACGAGGGAACGGAGGAGCCACATGATGACGCTAAGGCAGACCGTGCTGCTCAGCTCCCGTCCAACATAATCTACAATGTCAAACCAGCATGATGACTATGTATCTTACTTTAGAACTTCCAGTCTACTGTGTGGGCTCTTCAGTGAAGCACAGAGCAGCTCCACTAGTCCTGAGTCCTGCAGGTCGTTTTCACTGAGGTCCAATTCTCTCAAATGGGAAGGATTAGAGCTGAGAGCTGAAGACACAACTTCAACGTCTGTCTTTCTGAGTTTACAGCCAACAAGTCTGTAAATGCAGATTAAATGAGAGATTATCAAAACAAATGATACCTAAATAATCATATCTGAACTGGGGACCCCCTACCCTGAAGAATGAAGATACATATTGTGAAAATAGCCAAACTACAAGCTCACAAAGCCTCACAGTGAGCTTGTAGATCGGCTAGTTTCACAATGTTTGCCTCTTTATTCCGTAATATTTGACAATTTGAAATGTGCAGATACTAGTCTGTATACAATTTGGGAACCACAGGCCTAGACTAGTATAATGATATTTGATTGGTACAGTAGGTAGATGCAGGATATTGGTGTTGATCTGTTGCGTACGCTTGATACGTAAGCTTGATAACTGTGGCGTAGCTACAACGTGTCGCACGTATAAAATAGACGATCTACAAGCTCACAAGTGTTGCGTCCTTGACACGTTCAACTTGTGAGCTTGTACATCAGCTGTTTATGGTGTGTAATCCAGTTGTCTGACGAAGTAGCTCAGAAGCTTATACATTTAATTTAAAGGATTATTACACTTTCAAACATATTTGGGTAATTTTAACATCTACTCAGGCCCATAAACTTGGATTACCATGATATCAAGCTTATTAATATTCTCACCACAGCAATCATATTATATTCACATAATACAGTGCATAATAAACAGAAGTGATTAAAATGAATGTGGTAAATGTATCTTACTTTAGAACTTCCAGTCTACAGTGCGGGCTCTTCAGTGAAGCACAGAGTCCTGAGTCCTGCAGGTCGTTTTCACTGAGGTCCAATTCTCTCAAATGGGAAGGATTAGAGCTGAGAGCTGAAGACACAACTTCAACGTCTGTCTTTTTGAGTTTACAGCCAGCAAGTCTGTAAATGCAGATTAAATAAGAGATTATAAAAACAAATGATACCTAGTTCACTGTCATTGAAGTTAACTAAACATCTCCTATCTAGTTATCCAGAGATATAGACACCACTTGACAGCACAGAATGACTGTACAGAGGAAGATAGACATTTTGATATCAAAGACTTCAACCTGCAGTTGAAGGAGTGAAATGAAGACTGAACAACAACATTGCATATTTACTGCCTAAACTGTGTAAAAGCTTTACAAACAAGCTGCTGGAGACCAGCATTCAGTCTCTATTTCTGCTCCCTGTCTCCTCAAGCTGGGCCACAGCTGTAGGCTTTACTGTTAGTTTGAATTTACCCCAATATTATAACCTTTCATAACCTACAATATTATAACATTTCATAAGCTACAATATTATAACATTTCATAACCTACAATATTATAACATATCATTTAACCTACAATATAATAAAATATCATAACCTACAACATTATAACATTTCATAACCTACAATATGGAAGTTATGTGAAGAGACAAGAACTAGGAAATGCTAGTGAAGCTCTGACCAGCTGGAGAGTTGAGTTATATAACACATCTACAAATGCAGGCAACGAGCGTTCTGACAGTCATGCAAAAAACTTTGCTGATATGGAGCGTCGGTCATTGCGTTGCGACGTCCCCTGAATCATTCTAATAAATAATAGCTTGTAGATCTCAACCAATAAAAGTGTTTGGGGACTGTGGCGAAACCTCGGTCAAATAGAGACTTTGCGAGCGAATATAGGAGGGGTGGACGACGTCGATGCGCAGTGCGTTGTCGTTCGCGGTCAGGGCGGTCTCATTGGAATTTTCAAGCTCGGAAAAGGAAAACAGCAGCTCCAGAAATTGCAGCAAAATTGCATCAAACATATGCACAGATATCAAAAAGTTTCTTATATTATTGTTCCCTTTCACAATCAACAAATGTGACCAGATTTTTTTTTAAATGAGTTAATAGCATAGGCAGACTCTTCACATACTAGAGCATGTCTGAAATAAGTGTCAGAGCTGAAATCGACATGTAAATATGAAATAAATGCTTAAACATGTAGCTAGGTGTAATGTTACAGACCACAGAAGTGAACCTTTCAAGCCTGTTTTCTCAACTTGCTGTTTTCTGCAAGACATTACTCTATAAGCCATATCTCCAAAACTGGTGGGTCAAACTGAACAACCAATATGTAAATTTGAAGCTATGATTCCCTGCTTTCATATGACATGAAAAAACGAAAATTCAAAAAAAATCCAATGGCAGTCCCTCAGTCAAATTTAGTCACAAATGTCGGTTAGCACTAGCACAGTATTCATTTCTAATTATACTGATAACTGTAATGACAGATTGACTCTAGGATGTTTCTATTCAATTGACTACTAACCGAGCCTTTCTGCAGTTCCTCACAGCTGGGATCAGTCTGTGTCGAAACTGCTCTGATGTGTTGTATTTTTTCAGGTCAAACTCTTCCAGAACCTCCTCTGAGGTCAGCAGCATGACGGCCAGAGCAGAGCATTGGCTCCCAGTCAGTTTCTTCTTTGATCCGCTCTTTGACTTCAGGTACTGTTGGATCTCCTGATGTATTGAGTGGTCATTCATCTCCATCAAACAGTGGAAGATGTTGATACATCTGTCAGGAGAGGCATCACGGGAGTACATCCTCCTCAGGTTCTTGATGGCTTTCTGGATCTCCTCTGGACTGTTCTCTGTCTGACCCAGCAGACCTCCTAACAGACTCTGGTTGGACTCCAGTGATAGGCCATGAAGGAAGCGGACAAAGAGGTCCAGGTGGCCATTTTTACTCTTCAGGGATTTTTTTATAGCAGCTTTCAGGAAGTCGGAGAGGGAGCTGTCACTCTTGTATTTCTTAACTTCCAGAAATGTCTTCAGTACCTCCATGTTCTTTTGCGTGAAACAGTGGAACAGGTAGACTGCAGCCAGAAATTCTTGGATGCTCAGATGAACAAAGCTGTAGACGGTTTTCTGGAACAGCACGCTCTCTCTTTTGAAGATCTGCGTGCACACTCCTGAGTACAGCGAGGCGTCTTTCACATCAAGACCACACTCTTCCAGGTCTTCTTGGTAGAACATGATGCTACTTTTCTCCAGGTGTTTAAATGCCAGCTTGCCCAGATTCAGAAGAACATCCCTGTCAGTCTCTGTGAGCTGCTGTTGTGTCCCCTTTTCTTTTTCTTTCTTGTTCACATCATGAGTCTCATCATACTTCTGCTTCTTCCTGTTTGTCAGAACCAACAGGAATTGGCAGCACATCTCAGTCAGGGTCTTGGGCAGCTGTCCTATCGTGGTGTGTGTCCTCAACATGTCCAGCAGAACGGTAGCAATGATCCAACAGAAGAGTGGGATGTAACACATGATGTGGAGGGTCCTCGATGTCTTCAAGTGTGAGAGGACTCTGTCGGCCAGCTTCTCTTCACTGAATCTCTTCCTGAAGTACTTCTCCTTCTGGGGGTCTGTGAACCCTCGCACTTCTGTCACCATGTCAACACATGCAGGAGGGATCTGATTGGCTGCTGCTGGTCTGGTGGTTATCCAGAGGAGGGCTGAGGGGAGCAGATTCCTCTTGATGAGGTTTGTCAACAGATAATCCACCGATGATGTCACTGTGACATCAGAGATGATTTCATTTTTGTCGAAGTGCAATGGAAACCTGCTTTCATCGAGGCCATCAAAGATGAAGCAAACTTTCCAGGCAGCGAGCTGCTCTGCTGTGATCTTCTTTAATGTTGGGTGGAAATCATGGATCAGGTTGAGAAGACTGTACTGCTTATCTCTGACCAAGTTCAGCTCCCGGAATGAAAAGGGAACCAGGAGATCTATATCTTGATTCTCCAAACCTCTTGCCCAGTCCAGAGCAAACTTGCGCACAGAGAATGTTTTTCCAATGCCAGCGATGCCTTCGGTCAGAACACTTGTGCTGGGTGTCTTTCTGCCAGGGAGGAGGATCTTAAAGATTTTACAGCAGTTGATTGGTTCGTCATGGAAGGTCTTCATGTTGGAAGCCGTCTCAAGCTGTATCACCTCATGTTGGCGATTAACCCCTTCGCTCTCTCCCGCTGAGATATAGAGCTCTGAGTAGGTGCTGGTGACGGAGGTTCCAGACTCTTCCGTCATGTCGTCTTTCACTTCATCAAGACTGTTCAGACTGTCCTTATAATCGTTCAAATCATCCTGCAGACTGACATCTGAAATGAGAAGAACATTCTCATAAGCATTGAGGTTCACTTATAACTTTACATCTTTACAGCACATATTACTAATTTAATACCCTACAGAAAAGTCCAGGTGTGGTTCTGGATGTCTTTCCACACTGGGGACAGCCACGGTGTCCTGTGGGAGCAGACTGGTCCCAGTATGAGGTGATGCACTGTCTGCAGAACCAGTGTCCACAGCTGGTAGAGACTGGATCTGTCAGAACCTCCTCACACCCTGAACACCTGGACGTCTGCTCTGTCACAACACGACTCCTCTTCCTCTCTCTGTGGAGATGAAGACAATGTATTACTATAGAATAGTCTTTAATATGGACATATAATAATATAGTATGACATATTACATCATTGATATGTTCACTCTGAATTGTGTTGATGTACAATAATTATCTCCACGTCATGGAACTATATGGTATATTCATAAATCTTTCAATCATACATTATTATTTAAGATATAAATTATGTTTGTCAATTTGTCTGACTGATTAAGACACATCCATGTTTGTCCTCACTGGCAGGTGAGCCAGTAGGGTGCAGCATCAGTACACTCTAACTAGTTGTAATAGTAGTTTTTGCTTTAAAAAACAACTACATTTGTACTATTGGCAGTGCTGGGTTCTCTATATCTTCTTGACTTCACCAGTTCAAATCCTAGCTGCTGTATTGTCAACAACATGGACATCATGAGAGTGATTTCTGACAGGCAGGAGAGACTGTTACCCTAACTAACAAGATGACATAAAAGCATGCTGGGTATTATATTATAATGATATTGACAAATATGAGTAACTCAACTTTTTAAAGGTGGTTCTTTGTTGTACAGATTCTTGATCATCTTTCAAACATCTATTTGACACAAAGGGCTCCATTTTCGTCACCGCTAAACCCCATATCCCTAGACTGGCCTGGCCATTTTAACTATTCAAAAATGTTTTGCAAAATAGTAAAAAAAAGGCAAAGAAGTTTAGGGATAAGGGGTTTAGCGGTGACGGAAATGGAGCCCAAAGTCTATCAAATTACCACAGGTTTCAGATTATTTTCTTCATCTTCTATTTTCTACAACCAACGTAAAACTACTTTATATTTAATTATGTCTTTATGGATTAATTCTTTCTTTCCAGTTGACGTTCACAGAGATCAATGAACAGTGATCTTACTTTGTGTTTGAAGGTCCAGGTTCATTCCTGAAGTTCACAATGGAATCCTTAGACCAGTCACTCTTCATAGACACACAGCTGGGTGTCGGAGACTCTGCTCTGTGGTGAACACTTCTGGAATCATAGAAATGTTTATATAATTATCATCTGAATTCACTTTGTTCAATATTTGTTGTTGTAAAGTCTAATTTTACATCTACATGAATTAACGTGCTCAGTCGCCACAACTGATTTAAGTTATTTGGAAGCACATCGCACACCGAAAATAGCTGATCTACAAGCTTACTGTCCACTGTACCATGATGTAAGAAATTCTGAAAATGTAAGATGAAAAAATCCAGGATAAGAAACCATATATTTGGATGTTTTTGTTTTTAGGAAAATTCATAGAGAAGGCGTTACCTTGCAGAACAATGTATCCATAACTGTTTATGTATTGTGTTTGTGGTGTGTTGATGTATGTCCTTTTAGTGATTGTCTTGTAAGCCCTTGTGGGCTGGGCATCTTATGATGCAGGACACTGTAATAAAAAACTATCGATCTATAGATTGATCGATCCTTCTGTTTCATTGTCTGTCCTTCTGTCTGTCTGTTTTCTTTTCAGAAGTATCTTCCATAAAAACATGATTGTTTATCTATATATTCGATAAAACTAAAGGTTAAAGCCACCGTCTGTGATTTCTTCAACTGGTTGACTGTGTGTTGGTTTAGAATAATAATGCCTAAACATCATACTTCTGTTTATTATGTGCTAATTGTTTAGGAACAGTCCTAGTCACATAGTGTACTGTGGACTCTCCTTTCATGATGTTATAATTGTTTAGGATCAGTGCTAGTGTACTGTGGCCTCTCCTTTCATGATGTTTAAATGTTTAGGAACAGTGCTAGTGAACTGTGGAGTCTCCTTTCATGATGTTTAAATGTTTAGGAACAGTGCTAGTGAACTGTGGAGTCTCCTTTCATGATGTTTAAATGTTTAGGAACAGTGCTAGTGAACTGTGGAGTCTCCTTTCATGATGTTTAAATGTTTAGGAACAGTGCTAGTGAACTGTGGCCTCTCCTTTCATGATGTTATTATTGTTTAGGAACAGTGCTAGTGTGTCACGATCCGTGACGATTTCTGCTGTGTTCTAGTGTTCCTTGTTCCTAGTTTGTGTGTTTTAGTGTTGTGCTCCTTTATTTTGTAGTATTTAGTGCCCTGGTTTCCTTTGTGGTTATGGTTACCTGTCTTGTCTCACCTGTGATTATTAGTTTGCTCCACCTGTGTCTTGTTAGTCTCTTAGCCAATCCCTGTCTTGATTTTGAGTTTTCCCTGTGTGTATTTATAGCCCTGTTTTTTTTAGTTCTTTGTCAGTTCATTGTTTGATGTTAAGTGTGATGTTGCCTTGTATCCTAGATTTTGGAATAAACCCTCTAGCAATTTCTTCCCTGCCTCTGCACCTTCCTGTTCTGCACTTGGGTCCTACCTTCTTGATTCACACCGTGACAAGTGTACTGTGTACTGTGGAGTCTCCTTTCATGATGTTATAATTGTTTAGGAACAGTGCTAGTGTACTGTGGAGTCTCCTTTCATGATGTTATTATTGTTTAGGAACAGTGCTAGTGAACTGTGGAGTCTCCTTTCATGATGTTATAATTGTTTAGGAACAGTGCTATTGAACTGTGGGCTCTCCTTTCATGATGTTATAATTGTTTAGGAACAGTGCTAGTGAACTGTGGGCTCTCCTTTCATGATATTATTGTTTAGGAACAGTGCTAGTGTACTGTGGAGTCTCCTTTCATGATGTTTCACAAATGGCAGATTGGGACGTGGCCTGAAAACGTTTGTACCCCAGCCTAGATCCAGAGCACATGTCGGCTATGATTACCTTCTGGTGTGAGCGGTTCAAAGATCCAATCTTAAGCATAGGAGGATTCAAATACTGTGTGTTGAGGTCCTTAGTTGTGTTATAGTGTGTAGCCTATATTGTATAGTGTTATAGGGCCAAATTCACAACGGAAATATACGACCAGGTGTAAATGAAATGCGTAATGATAGTGTATTTATCCGCCCAATCAAGCTGTGGCAAGATCACGTGTCATTCAGCTAAGGTGGCGTAATGACTTGTGTGCGGATTGCCCGTGTATCTCATTTCGCCTCTTTCCCAAGGGATTCGCCTGGTGTCGCCTGGTTTAATGGAACATCCACGCCCATTCCACGCCATATAAGGCAACAGGAAATATCTGTCCTCGGATGAAAAAACGTCATCACAGCCTGCACAATGCACAGATCCCCAAGCTTATAAGTTATACACAACAGTGTACAACGCGGTGCTCTGCGATGCACCTCACCGCATGAGCTTGTAGAGCAGTTTATATTGACAGCAATGTCAACGACGGACTGAACGTTATAAAGTATAGGCTACTCTCATAACCAACTCGTTAATTTATTGATTTAAGTTCAAGCTCAAGGCCTAGGCCTACTTTTGCAACAATTGCACACTCGCCTTTGCAAAGGTAAAGGATATCCGATATATATTTTTGATCAGAGCTGCATTGATTAATACAGCTTTGATTAATATCTGAATCATGCCTGGGGAAGTAATTTGATCTGGACAGTAGGCCTATAGCTATTTCATATGTAAAGAAGGGAAACGATTATGCACATCCAGCTACAGTTGCCTATTATAATTAATTAACCCCTTATGGCCACCCTAATTAACAGTTGATTGTGCCTTACCTGCACTATTCATATTTTTAATTCATACTTTTAATGCCAATAGAACGATCCGTGATATACACAATATACCTCTTTTAACGGGGCAAGCATATGTGACCCCTCACAGTATTTTCAACCACAAGTCGGCTCTAATGAAACTCCACAATAGACCAAAATAGCTTTTTTTTTTTTTTTTTTTTGGTTTTCGTTTTTTGCCACATTAACACAGTTGGAATGTTAAAGAATGTTTTTATTCCATCAGAAAGTTGTTTTAGTGTCATTAAGTCGTAATTACATTGCAAAAATGTCTCTGTATTTACAGTTTATTTGCGCATTTTGGGGGTGTGAACATTCCTACACGTATTTACATAGAGTCGTTTCGATTGGCTCTTTGTTCTCCAGCTCAAGCCGTTCAGATTCGTTGCAGTGTTTCTGTGACACCCGTCGTCGTCCACTGAAGAAAGAAAAGTCGCTGCCAGTTTTGTGTTTGTGGTCGAACCAGATACAGAGGGTGGCGGTCGGTTTGAAATGGAGTCGGAGAAGGAATCATCAGAGGAAGAAAGAAGTGATTTTGAGGATCCAAGAGCGTATGGAAATACAAAGAAAAGAAAGAAAGAAGGAGCTTCAGAGAGAGACGAAGATATCGGAAGATATGTGGTCGGGATGAGTTCGGACACACAAACCGACGGGCTTTTTAGTGAGCCTCAAGCGGTGGGAATGTTTGTGGAGGAAATGGTTGGCAGGGTGAAGGCTGTGAGGATTACTAGGAGTGGTTTGGTGGTGATTGAGTGCAGGAACCGAGACCAAGCAGAGAAAGCAGTACAGATTATGTTCTTTAATGATCGCTCAGTGAATGTTTTTTACCTGAGAGGAAAGAAAACGAGGGGAGTAATTAGTGGCGTGCCATTATCGATGAAGCCGGAGGATATGGATATTGAAGGAGTTGGTGCGATAAGGAGGATGACTCGATTCAGGGAGGGGAAACGGGAGGACAGCTCGTCAGTCTGTCTTACATTTCAGGGTGATGTTTTGCCAGATCGTGTATATGTTGGGTACACTAGCTTCCGTGTTAGGCCTTTTGAAAGAGCACCACTAAGATGCTATTGCTGCCAAGAGTATGGGCACGTAGCATCTGTGTGCAGGGGAAAGAAAAGATGTGGGAGGTGTGGGAAAGAGAACTGTAAAGGAGAGTGTGAAGGGAAAGAACAGGCAAAGTGCATGCACTGTGGAGGAGAGCATTATGCTGGGTCAGAGAAGTGTACGAGGAAAGTGAAGGAGGTTAAGATACACAAGATGAAGGCAGAAATGAAAGAAATGTCTTATGCAGAGGTGGTAAAGAGAGTGGAGAAGCACAATGAAAAGAGGGAAACAGAAAAAGAGGGAAGGGAAAATGGACATGGCATCTGCATATGTATGGATAAGACCCGGTTCCTGGCTTTTATAGCTATGGTGATAAACTGTGCTGTCGAAATCTCAAGCAAGTCGGAAAGAATAAAGATGGTGCTGGAAGCAGCCAGAAGATTCTTGAGTGTGGTGGATGTCACTGGGGAAGATCTGGACGGTGTGCTGAGGGAGGACTTCTCAGTGCCTGAGGGTCGGAGTAACTGAATGGAATAGGGGATGGGGTGGGATCACATTGGGTGGACATTAACTTTTTATTTTAGTCGTGTTTTGATATGATATTGATATATAGTTTAAGCTGATCCATAAATTGGGTCAGAAGGTGGCGGTAATGCTCCAAACTCTGGAAGCCAACCGCCGTTAAACAACAAAAAGAAGAAGAAGAAGTGTTTGTGGTCTCCACACTACACACAGCTGTGCGTTCTGACGAGATTGTTTTAGTTACTTGTAATCCATTATTTTGCCCTTTATATCAGTGAACACGTGTAGCTATGTGTGGTTTAGCACTGTTTAAATCTTTGTAACTTTATTACCGTTGAATGCTGCTCCCTGATGATCAATACTGAATGAATAACATTGCGTGTCCGCGTGGTCGCGCGTCGCGGTGAAATCCGTCTTTTATATCATTTGATCAATCCATGACATTGTTGTTGTTAGAAGAACAGCTCAAATATTGAATGTGATGACATAGTGTAGTACAAATCCTGGTGTGATCTTCTTAAAAGTGGAAAGGATCATAGCAAACGTCTAAGCTATTTTCCTCCCTGACTTTCTGTTGGTATACGGTTTTAACTCTTTCACATCAGTGCACGGCTGATTCAAGCCATGCATTTAGGGGTAAAAAGGTACCTTTGTACATATTAATAATAATGTAATGTAAACATACGGCATTTTTTAAATTAGCAATTAAAAGCATGGGTCTAAAATTACAAGTAACTTCATGGAATAAATGATAGCCAACTTGCAGTGTTGGCTGCAAGTAGTTTTACTCCACATGTATTTATTTGAAAACTCAGTTAGTTATATTTCTATATTGCAATATTGATACTTTAACTTAAGTAAAACAACATGTACTTTCCCACACTGCCTACTAAGTGTCCACTCAACTCATCTGTCACTGACAGCTAACCTAGTGGGGGAGTGGTTAGTGGGTGGGGGAGTGATTATGCAAGCCATTAGGGGTGGAGACAAGTATCTATTGTCACACCCATTCCTGGGGCCCAGAGGTGCTAACATCTTTCGAATCTTTGCAGGAGAAATTCTCTGCTTTGGGGTTTCCAGTTCAACAAGTTTCAGATGGTCATATCTTCTTAATTTTCTTCATCCAATTTCAATGAACAATACATCATACGAAAGCTTACATTATGTAGTTTCATAATATGTAAAAAACTGAAAAATGACCATAGCCCCCTTGTATATCAAACTACTGTGAGGGGTCACATATAGTATAGATACCCAGTCCTGATGGTGGAGGTAACTTCACCATTTTGACCGAATTCCGAATCTGACCGTCAAACATTTCCGGTTCAACGGATGTCAACATCCGCTATCTTTCTGCACTGTGTGTCAGAGTAATCTGTCCCCGATGCTATGCGATCGTCGTTTATTTTCATATCTAAGTCAAATTAAGCTCTAATCAAGCCCCGAATATCGCATTTTGAGTATATGCACATAAAGACTGAGTGTGCAAGCTTGCACGCAAGCAGCGCCGCCCCGCCAGCCCGCCGACTGTCCACCTTCTCTGGTCGGTACTTGACTGTCAGTCTGCTGTCTGTCTGTCAAACCGTCATTTTTGTGAACCATAGAATGCATGCATATACTGTAGGCATACAAGCGCAAGCTGCGCGATACTCGGCTATATATGGCTATCGTCTTTTTTATGTGATGACCAATGTTGGGGACACAGCCTACATATTTTATTTGAGGTTTGGGGACTATTAATTGATACAGCATGAAGACTAAAGCCTTCTAAATAAATATATGCATGCCTTGATCACGGGTACACCACCCTCCGAGCTGACTTGGAAATGAGCGGATTTTACGACCCACGGCGTCAATGGCATGCCAAGTTCAAGTTCATGAATTCCACACGTAACGTGGCAATCCTCGTAAATGTCCGTACACTCACGATATGAGCGTAAACGCTGTTGTGAATTTGGCCCATAGTGTTGTGTATTGTAAAGTGTTATAGTGTGTATATTGTACAGGAGAATTGACATACTGTGTGTGTGGAGGTCCAGGTTCATTACTGAAGACAGGAGGTATTCCCATAGACTGGTCACTCTTAGTCTTCACAGACAGAAGGCTGGGTGTTGGAGACTCTGCTCTGTGGTACAGACTTCTGGAATCATAGAAATGTTTCTATATTTATCATGTAAGTGAAGAAGTCATTCACATGACTTTGTTCTATATTTCAATATTTGTTGTTGAAATTTAGTTTTTAGTGACATTGAGATGTTGGAGAACCAAGAGGTGCAAGCATAGTGAAAGTAACCTATGCTTTCTATGGCATGGGCAGCTCCCGGCAGGATCCGCATGCACTCACATAAGAGAAGCTTTGTGCATTTTTCACATTTCTTTCTAGTTTTATCGAAATGTTTTAAAAAGTGACAATCTACAAGGTCAAAACGGGCAGTAATCGGATGTGTTGTGATCTTGTAGATCAGCTTTCCTCAAAAAAGCATAAAATGGGATTAAAGTGGTTAAACTGTTCCTTGATTTACTGTGGACCGCCTGGAGCTCCGTCAAGGACCCCTCGGGGTCCCCAGACCACACTTTGAGAACCACTGTTCTAAAGATATCATACAAATATTATTGTAATTTAAATTCTATTATATAATTGTAGAAAAGGGATATTTTCTTCAATTAAATGTAATTTAGCATGAGATCACTTTGTCATGTCATAGTGTTGTGTATATTGCACAGGATTGACATACTGCGTGTGTGGAGGTCCAGGTTCATTACTGAAGTCAGGAGCTCTTCCTTTAGACCAGTCACTCTTCATAGACAGAAGGCTGGGTGTTGGAGACTCTGCTCTGTGGTACAGACGTCTGGAATCATACAAAATGTATCCACATGTTGGTAAGATTTCTTCAAAAGTTCTTAAACATTGATCAGAAAGTGATGATCTAAAAACAGTCGCCTCAACATCATGACATAAAAGCATCAATAAGTCAACCAACCCAAAAAAGGGTGAAATTATTTGTTTCAGGTAAGGTTGTCAAATATTTGGTTGTTGATCAGAATTCGTGGGCGGTTACGTCATTTTCAAATGATCGGATCAGCAGCAACATAACGTGATTTGGACATACCTAGTATGAATAATATATCCATGTCATGATATTAGACTGAATATTGTCTGTGATGTTTGATATTGCAATTGTGCTATTGTAATATGGCATAAGTGTTGGCATAAGTATCGCATCGGGAGAAATCTGTATCGGCAGATACTCAAAATAAGATGATCGGAATCAGATCGGGAGAAAAAAAGATCGGGACATCCCTAGTGTCAAGCAAATTAGATTCAGCAGTTTCAGGAAACATGGACTGAAAACGTTGTGCTTGGAAACTGTCTCCTCAACATAATGACATTAATAAACAGCAGCCTTCTTAGTGTCCAGGTAGCTCAGTACAAAATAATTACATTTATAAACATCAGCCCTCTTAGTGTCCGGGTAGCTCAGTACAACATAATAACATTTATAAACAGCAGCCCTCTTAGTGTTCGGGTAGCTCAGTCGGTAGAGCTTTAGGCTTTGGGCCACAAAGCCATTGGTTCGGTCCCGGGCACCGCCAACTCAGCATAATGAGTAGCATAATGAGTAGCATCACAGACATATAAAGGTAGACACCTCTTCCGGCTCTGGGGCGTGTGTTCTCGAGAGGGGGAAAACATTTTCAGAGATTACTTGCGAAGCAAAGCGGAAGTATGAGCGGAAGCTTGTCAATCTTCCGCAGGCGTAACGTAAGACCCGGAAAAGACGCGCTGTGATTGGACAGTAGTCACTTGAGTGGCAGCGAGAGACATGGATGAGTCACATGAGTGTACTTGGGCAGCGACGCAGCGTGCCTTTGTGGTGAATTATGAATCCATAATTCTTCAATATCTCATGTTCTCTTACAAAATGTGACATGTGTTTACATGCAGTAGACCTATTTTAGCTCATCCTATTTGGAGGTGTCGGTCCGAGATGCTTGTCTCAAACTTCAAGCACTTGGCTCGGGACCCCCGGGGTGTGGATGGCTCTTCAGTGCCTTTTGTTTGAGTTCAGTTCCTGAGTCACACACTCACACCTAGAGCAATCAAATGCTAAAACAGGGGTTCAAAGTGGTCACTGTTGAAATGGATCAAAGGGTCTCTACCTATCTAGGGGGCCAGCTGTCTGGAGCTATGTGTATTGTGTAAAACTGTACTTAAGCAAGTTGATTTCTATGTCAAATTGTCAGTCGATCCGAGGCCGTGAGGCTGGAGGAGCCTATGCCATGCTTTGCTATGCTGTGTACTTCGAAATAAACCAACATCTCTGAGGAACATCTAATCTGCTGTCGTGCTGTCTCACAATTATCTCAATGCTCTCCCAGTGTTTTGGTTAAGTTTGTATGGTCTCGTGTCATAAGATACGACACCTTCAGCACGCTTCCTGTGCACTTCCGCCCCATTTTGCACACACAACGCCCCAACGAACTGCAGCGGCAAATGAGGCATCTATTTTTATAAGTCATGCGGTAACTGGGAGCTGATGGAAGGTGTTGCTGTAATTACTGGGAGCTGATGGTAGGTGTTGCTGTAAGTACTGGGAGCATTTTTTCTAGTTTTATCGAAAAGTTTTAAAAATAGCCAATCTACAAGGTCAAAACGGGCAGTAATCGGATGTGTTGTGATCTTGTAGATCAGCTTTCCTCAAAAAAGTATAACATGGAATTTAAGTGGTTAAACTGTTCTTTGATTTACTGTGGACCACCTGGAGCTCCATCAAGGACCCCTCGGGGTCCCCAGACCACACTTTGAGAACCACTGCTCTAAAGATATACAAATATTATTGTAATTCAAATTCTATTATATAATTGTAGAAGAGGGATATTTTCTTCAATTACATGTAACTTAGCATGAGATCACTTTGTCATGTCATAGTGTTGTGTATATTGTACAGGGTTGACATACTGCGTGTGTGGAGGTCCAGGTTCATTACTGAAGTCAGGAGCTCTTCCTTTAGACCAGTCACTCTTCATAGACAGAAGGCTGGGTGTTGGAGACTCTGCTCTGTGGTGCAGACGTCTGGAATCATACAAAATGTATCCACATGTTGGTAAGATTTCTTCAAAAGTTCTTAAACATTGATCAGAAAGTGATGATCTAAAAACAGTCGCCTCAACATCATGACATAAAAGCATCAATAAGTCAACCAACCCAAAAAAGGGTGACATTATTTGTTTCAGGTAGGGTTGTCGAATATTTGGTTGTTGATCAGAATTCGGCGGCGGTCACGTCATTTTCCAATGATCGGAATTGGATCGACAGCAAAAAAAAACGTGATTTGGACATCCCTAGTATGAATATTATATCCATATCATGATATTTGACTGGATATTGTCTGTGATGTTGGATATTGTAATTGTGCTATTGTAATATGGCATAAGTGTTTTATAGAAGTATAAGTATCGGATCGGGAGAAATCGGTATCGGCAGATACTCAAGATCAAATGATCGGAAACAGAACGGGAGCAAAAAAGATTGGGACATCCCTAGTGTCAAGCAAATTAGATTCAGCTGTTTCAGGAAACATGGACTGAAAACGTGCTTGGAAACTGTCGCCTCAACATAATGACATTAATAAACAGCAGCCTTCTTAGTGTCCAGTTAGCTCAGTACAACATAATTACATTTATAAACAGCAGCCTTCTTAGTGTCCAGGTAGCTCAGTACAACATAATGACATTTATAAACATCAGCCCTCTTAGTGGTCGGGTAGCTCAGTACAACATAATGACATTTATAAACATCAGCCTTCTTAGTGTCCAGGTAGCTCAGTACAACATAATGACATTTATAAACATCAGCCTTCTTAGTGTCCAGGTAGCTCAGTACAACATAATGACATTTATAAACATCAGCCTTCTTAGTGTCCGGGTAGCTCAGTACAACATAATTACATTTATAAACATCAGCCCTCTTAGTGTCCGGGTAGCTCAGTACAACATAATTACATTTATAAACATCAGCCCTCTTAGTGTCCGGGTAGCTCAGTACAACATAATTACATTTATAAACATCAGCCCTCTTAGTGTCCGGGTAGCTCAGTACAACATAATAACATTCATAAACATCAGCCCTCTTAGTGTCCGGATAGCTCAGTACAACATAATAACATTTATAAACATCAGCCCTCTTAGTGTTCGGGTAGCTCAGTCGGTAGAGCTTTAGGCTTTGGGCCACAAAGCCATTGGTTCGGTCCCGGGCACCGCCAACTCAGCATAATGAGTAGCATAATGAGTAGCATCACAGACATATAAAGGTAGACACCTCTTCCGGCTCTGGGGCGTGTGTTCTCGAGAGGGGGAAAACATTTTCAGAGATTACTTGCGAAGCAAAGCGGAAGTATGAGCGGAAGCTTGTCAATCTTGTGTAGTTACATGTAACTAAGTTACATGTAACTTAGCATGAGATCACTTTGTCATGTCATAGTGTTGTGTATATTGTACAGGGTTAACATACTGCGTGTGTGGAGGTCCAGGTTCATTACTGAAGTCAGGAGCTCTTCCTTTAGACCAGTCACTCTTCATAGACAGAAGGCTGGGTGTTGGAGACTCTGCTCTGTGGTACAGACGTCTGGAATCATACAAAATGTATCCACATGTTGGTAAGATTTCTTCAAAAGTTCTTAAACATTGATCAGAAAGTGATGATCTAAAAACAGTCGCCTCAACATCATGACATAAAAGCATCAATAAGTCAACCAACCCAAAAAAGGGTGACATTATTTGTTTCAGGTAGGGTTGTCGAATATTTGGTTGTTGATCAGAATTCGGCGGCGGTCACGTCATTTTCCAATGATCGGAATTGGATCGACAGCAAAAAAAAACGTGATTTGGACATCCCTAGTATGAATATTATATCCATATCATGATATTTGACTGGATATTGTCTGTGATGTTGGATATTGTAATTGTGCTATTGTAATATGGCATAAGTGTTTTATAGAAGTATAAGTATCGGATCGGGAGAAATCGGTATCGGCAGATACTCAAGATCAAATGATCGGAAACAGAACGGGAGCAAAAAGGATCGGGACATCCCTAGTGTCAAGCAAATAAGATTCAGCTGTTTCAGGAAACATGGACTGAAAACGTGCTTGGAAACTGTCGCCTCAACATAATGACATTAATAAACAGCAGCCTTCTTAGTGTCCAGGTAGCTCAGTACAACATAATTACATTTATAAACAGCAGCCTTCTTAGTGTCCAGGTAGCTCAGTACAACATAATGACATTTATAAACATCAGCCCTCTTAGTGGTCGAGTAGCTCAGTACAACAAAATGACATTTATAAACATCAGCCTTCTTAGTGTCCAGGTAGCTCAGTACAACATAATGACATTTATAAACATCAGCCCTCTTAGTGTCCGGATAGCTCAGTACAACATAATAACATTTATAAACATCAGCCCTCTTAGTGTTCGGGTAGCTCAGTCGGTAGAGCTTTAGGCTTTGGGCCACAAAGCCATTGGTTCGGTCCCGGGCACCGCCAACTCAGCATAATGAGTAGCATAATGAGTAGCATCACAGACATATAAAGGTAGACACCTCTTCCGGCTCTGGGGCGTGTGTTCTCGAGAGGGGGAAAACATTTTCAGAGATTACTTGCGAAGCAAAGCGGAAGTATGAGCGGAAGCTTGTCAATCTTCCGCAGGCGTAACGTAAGACCCGGAAAAGACGCGCTGTGATTGGACAGTAGTCACTTGAGTGGCAGCGAGAGACATGGATGAGTCACATGAGTGCACTTGGGCAGCGACGCAGCGTGCCTTCAGCACGCTTCCTGTGCACTTCCGCCCCCTTTTGCACACACAACGCCCAAACGAACTGCAGCGGCAAATGAGGCATCTATTTTTATAATATCTATGAGTAGCACGGCTTGGGTGTGGCAAGTCATGCGGTAACTGGGAGCTGATGGAAGGTGTTGCTGTAATTACTGGGAGCTGATGGTAGGTGTTGCTGTAAGTACTGGGAGCATTTTTTCTAGTTTTATCGAAATGTTTTAAAAATAGCCAATCTACAAGGTCAAAACGGGCAGTAATCGGATGTGTTGTGATCTTGTAGATCAGCTTTCCTCAAAAAAGTATAAAATGGAATTTAAGTGGTTAAACTGTTCTTTGATTTACTGTGGACCACCTGGAGCTCCATCAAGGACCCCTCGGGGTCCCCAGACCACACTTTGAGAACCACTGCTCTAAAGATATCATACAAATATTATTGTAATTCAAATTCTATTATATAATTGTAGAAAAGGGATATTTTCTTCAATTACATGTAAATTAGCATGAGATCACTTTGTCATGTCATAGTGTTGTGTATATTGTACAGGGTTGACATACTGCGTGTGTGGAGGTCCAGGTTCATTACTGAAGTCAGGAGCTCTTCCTTTAGACCAGTCACTCTTCATAGACAGAAGGCTGGGTGTTGGAGACTCTGCTCTGTGGTACAGACGTCTGGAATCATACAAAATGTATCCACATGTTGGTAAGGTTTCTTCAAAAGTTCTTAAACATTGATCAGAAAGTGATGATCTAAAAACAGTCGCCTCAACATCATGACATAAAAGCATCAATAAGTCAACCAACCCAAAAAAGGGTGACATTATTTGTTTCAGGTAGGGTTGTCGAATATTTGGTTGTTGATCAGAATTCGGCGGCGGTCACGTCATTTTCCAATGATCGGAATTGGATCGACAGCAAAAAAAAAACGTGATTTGGACATCCCTAGTATGAATATTATATTCATATCATGATATTTGACTGGATATTGTCTGTGATGTTGGATATTGTAATTGTGCTATTGTAATATGGCATAAGTGTTTTATAGAAGTATAAGTATCGGATCGGGAGAAATCGGTATCGGCAGATACTCAAGATCAAATGATCGGAAACAAAACGGGAGCAAAAAGGATCGGGACATCCCTAGTGTCAAGCAAATAAGATTCAGCTGTTTCAGGAAACATGGACTGAAAACGTGCTTGGAAACTGTCGCCTCAACATAATGACATTAATAAACAGCAGCCTTCTTAGTGTCCAGGTAGCTCAGTACAACATAATTACATTTATAAACAGCAGCCTTCTTAGTGTCCAGGTAGCTCAGTACAACATAATGACATTTATAAACATCAGCCCTCTTAGTGGTCGAGTAGCTCAGTACAACATAATGACATTTATAAACATCAGCCTTCTTAGTGTCCAGGTAGCTCAGTACAACATAATGACATTAAACATCAGCCCTCTTAGTGTCCGGATAGCTCAGTACAACATAATAACATTCATAAACATCAGCCCTCTTAGTGTTCGGGTAGCTCAGTCGGTAGAGCTTTAGGCTTTGGGCCACAAAGCCATTGGTTCGGTCCCGGGCACCGCCAACTCAGCATAATGAGTAGCATAATGAGTAGCATCACAGACATATAAAGGTAGACACCTCTTCCGGCTCTGGGGCGTGTGTTCTCGAGAGGGGGTAAACATTTTCAGAGATTACTTGCGAACCAAAGCGGAAGTATGAGCGGAAGCTTGTCAATCTTCCGCAGGCGTAACGTAAGACCCGGAAAAGACGCGCTGTGATTGGACAGTAGTCACTTGAGTGGCAGCGAGAGACATGGATGAGTCACATGAGTGCACTTGGGCAGCGACGCAGCGTGCCTTCAGCACGCTTCCTGTGCACTTCCGCCCCCTTTTGCACACACAACGCCCCAACGAACTGCAGCGGCAAATGAGGCATCTATTTTTATAATATCTATGAGTAGCACGGCTTGGGTGTGGCAAGTCATGCGGTAACTGGGAGCTGATGGAAGGTGTTGCTGTAATTACTGGGAGCTGATGGTAGGTGTTGCTGTAAGTACTGGGAGCATTTTTTCTAGTTTTATCGAAATGTTTTAAAAATAGCCAATCTACAAGGTCAAAACGGGCAGTAATCGGATGTGTTGTGATCTTGTAGATCAGCTTTCCTCAAAAAAGTATAAAATGGAATTTAAGTGGTTAAACTGTTCTTTGATTTACTGTGGACCACCTGGAGCTCCATCAAGGACCCCTCGGGGTCCCCAGACCACACTTTGAGAACCACTGCTCTAAAGATATCATACAAATATTATTGTAATTCAAATTCTATTATATAATTGTAGAAAAGGGATATTTTCTTCAATTACATGTAACTTAGCATGAGATCACTTTGTCATGTCATAGTGTTGTGTATATTGTATAGGGTTGACATACTGCGTGTGTGGAGTTCCAGGTTCATTACTGAAGTCAGGAGCTCTTCCTTTAGACCAGTCACTCTTCATAGACAGAAGGCTGGGTGTTGGAGACTCTGCTCTGTGGTACAGACGTCTGGAATCATACAAAATGTATCCACATGTTGGTAAGATTTCTTCAAAAGTTCTTAAACATTGATCAGAAAGTGATGATATAAAAACAGTCGCCTCAACATCATGACATAAAAGCATCAATAAGTCAACCAACCCAAAAAAGGGTGACATTATTTGTTTCAGGTAGGGTTGTCGAATATTTGGTTGTTGATCAGAATTCGGCGGCGGTCACGTCATTTTCCAATGATCGGAATTGGATCGACAGCAAAAAAAAACGTGATTTGGACATCCCTAGTATGAATATTATATCCATATCATGATATTTGACTGGGTATTGTCTGTGATGTTGGATATTGTAATTGTGCTATTGTAATATGGCATAAGTGTTTTATAGAAGTATAAGTATCGGATCGGGAGAAATCGGTATCGGCAGATACTCAAGATCAAATGATCGGAAACAGAACGGGAGCAAAAAGGATCGGGACATCCCTAGTGTCAAGCAAATAAGATTCAGCTGTTTCAGGAAACATGGACTGAAAACGTGCTTGGAAACTGTCGCCTCAACATAATGACATTTATAAACAGCAGCCTTCTTAGTGTCCAGGTAGCTCAGTACAACATAATTACATTTATAAACAGCAGCCTTCTTAGTGTCCAGGTAGCTCAGTACAACATAATGACAGTTATAAACATCAGCCCTCTTAGTGGTCGAGTAGCTCAGTACAACATAATGACATTTATAAACATCAGCCTTCTTAGTGTCCGGGTAGCTCAGTACAACATAATGACATTTATAAACATCAGCCCTCTTAGTGTCCGGATAGCTCAGTACAACATAATAACATTCATAAACATCAGCCCTCTTAGTGTTCGGGTAGCTCAGTCGGTAGAGCTTTAGGCTTTGGGCCACAAAGCCATTGGTTCGGTCCCGGGCACCGCCAACTCAGCATAATGAGTAGCATAATGAGTAGCATCACAGACATATAAAGGTAGACACCTCTTCCGGCTCTGGGGCGTGTGTTCTCGAGAGGGGGAAAACATTTTCAGAGATTACTTGCGAACCAAAGCGGAAGTATGAGCGGAAGCTTGTCAATCTTCCGCAGGCGTAACGTAAGACCCGGAAAAGACGCGCTGTGATTGGACAGTAGTCACTTGAGTGGCAGCGAGAGACATGGATGAGTCACATGAGTGCACTTGGGCAGCGACGCAGCGTGCCTTCAGCACGCTTCCCGTGCACTTCCGCCCCCTTTTGCACACACAACGCCCCAACGAACTGCAGCGGCAAATGAGGCATCTATTTTTATAATATCTATGAGTAGCACGGCTTGGGTGTGGCAAGTCATGCGGTAACTGGGAGCTGATGGAAGGTGTTGCTGTAATTACTGGGAGCTGATGGTAGGTGTTGCTGTAAGTACTGGGAGCATTTTTTCTAGTTTTATCGAAATGTTTTAAAAATAGCCAATCTACAAGGTCAAAACGGGCAGTAATCGGATGTGTTGTGATCTTGTAGATCAGCTTTCCTCAAAAAAGTATAAAATGGAATTTAAGTGGTTAAACTGTTCTTTGATTTACTGTGGACCACCTGGAGCTCCATCAAGGACCCCTCGGGGTCCCCAGACCACACTTTGAGAACCACTGCTCTAAAGATATCATACAAATATTATTGTAATTCAAATTCTATTATATAATTGTAGAAAAGGGATATTTTCTTCAATTACATGTAACTTAGCATGAGATCACTTTGTCATGTCATAGTGTTGTGTATATTGTACAGGGTTGACATACTGCGTGTGTGGAGTTCCAGGTTCATTACTGAAGTCAGGAGCTCTTCCTTTAGACCAGTCACTCTTCATAGACAGAAGGCTGGGTGTTGGAGACTCTGCTCTGTGGTACAGACGTCTGGAATCATACAAAATGTATCCACATGTTGGTAAGATTTCTTCAAAAGTTCTTAAACATTGATCAGAAAGTGATGATATAAAAACAGTCGCCTCAACATCATGACATAAAAGCATCAATAAGTCAACCAACCCAAAAAAGGGTGACATTATTTGTTTCAGGTAGGGTTGTCGAATATTTGGTTGTTGATCAGAATTCGGCGGCGGTCACGTCATTTTCCAATGATCGGAATTGGATCGACAGCAAAAAAAAACGTGATTTGGACATCCCTAGTATGAATATTATATCCATATCATGATATTTGACTGGATATTGTCTGTGATGTTGGATATTGTAATTGTGCTATTGTAATATGGCATAAGTGTTTTATAGAAGTATAAGTATCGGATCGGGAGAAATCGGTAACGGCAGATACTCAAGATCAAATGATCGGAAACAGAACGGGAGCAAAAAGGATCGGGACATCCCTAGTGTCAAGCAAATAAGATTCAGCTGTTTCAGGAAACATGGACTGAAAACGTGCTTGGAAACTGTCGCCTCAACATAATGACATTTATAAACAGCAGCCTTCTTAGTGTCCAGGTAGCTCAGTACAACATAATGACATTTATAAACATCAGCCCTCTTAGTGGTCGAGTAGCTCAGTACAACATAATGACATTTATAAACATCAGCCTTCTTAGTGTCCAGGTAGCTCAGTACAACAAAATTACATTTATAAACATCAGCCTTCTTAGTGTCCGGGTAGCTCAGTACAACATAATGACATTTATAAACATCAGCCCTCTTAGTGTCCGGATAGCTCAGTACAACATAATAACATTCATAAACATCAGCCCTCTTAGTGTTCGGGTAGCTCAGTCGGTAGAGCTTTAGGCTTTGGGCCACAAAGCCATTGGTTCGGTCCCAGGCACCGCCAACTCAGCATAATGAGTAGCATAATGAGTAGCATCACAGACATATAAAGGTAGACACCTCTTCCGGCTCTGGGGTGTGTGTTCTCGAGAGGGGGAAAACATTTTCAGAGATTACTTGCGAAGCAAAGCGGAAGTATGAGCGGAAGCTTGTCAATCTTCCGCAGGCGTAACGTAAGACCCGGAAAAGACGCGCTGTGATTGGACAGTAGTCACTTGAGTGGCAGCGAGAGACATGGATGAGTCACATGAGTGCACTTGGGCAGCGACGCAGCGTGCCTTCAGCACGCTTCCTGTGCACTTCCGCCCCCTTTTGCACACACAACGCCCCAACGAACTGCAGCGGTAAATGAGGCATCTATTTTTATAATATCTATGAGTAGCACGGCTTGGGTGTGGCAAGTCATGCGGTAACTGGGAGCTGATGGAAGGTGTTGCTGTAATTACTGGGAGCTGATGGTAGGTGTTGCTGTAAGTACTGGGAGCATTTTCTAGTTTTATCGAAATGTTTTAAAAATAGCCAATCTACAAGGTCAAAACGAGCAGTAATCGGATGTGTTGTGATCTTGTAGATCAGCTTTCCTCAAAAAAGTATAAAATGGAATTGAAGTGGTTAAACTGTTCTTTGATTTACTGTGGACCGCCTGGAGCTCCATCAAGGACCCCTCGCGGTCCCCAGACCACACTTTGAGAACAACTGCTCTAAAGATATCATACAAATATTATTGTAATTCAAATTCTATTATATAATTGTAGAAAAGGGATATTTTCTTCAATTACATGTAACTTAGCATGAGATCACTTTGTCATGTCATAGTGTTGTGTATATTGTACAAGATTGACATACTGTGTGTGTGGAGGTCCAGGTTCATTACTGAAGTCAGGAGCTCTTCCTTTAGACCAGTCACTCTTCATAGACAGAAGGCTGGGTGTTGGAGACTCTGGTCTGTGGTACAGACTTCTGGAATCATACAAAAGTGTATCCACATGTTGGTAAGATTTCTTCAATAGTTCTTAAACATCATGATATATTATCATGCTATTAGACTGGATATTGTCTGTGATGTTGGATATTGCAATTGTGCTATTGTAATATGGCATAAGTGATTTATAGAAGTATAAGTATCTGATCGGGAGAAATCGGTATCGGCAGATACTCAAAATCAAATGATCGGAAACAGATCGGGAGCAAAAAAGATCGGGACATCCGTAGTGTCAAGCAAATTAGATTAAGCTGTTTCAGGAAACATGGACTGAAAACGTGCTTGGAAACAGTCGCCTCAACATAATGACATTAATAAACAGCAGCCTTCTTAGTGTCCAGGTAGCTCAGTACAACATAATGACATTAATAAACAGCAGCCTTCTTAGTGTCCAGGTAGCTCAGTACAACATAATGACATTTATAAACATCAGCCTTCTTAGTGTCCAGGTAGCTCAGTACAACATAATGACATTTATAAACATCAGCCCTCTTAGTGGTCGGGTAGCTCAGTACAACATAATGACATTTATAAACATCAGCCTTCTTAGTGTCCAGGTAGCTCAGTACAACATAATGACATTAATAAACAGCAGCCTTCTTAGTGTCCAGGTAGCTCAGTACAACATAATGACATTTATAAACATCAGCCCTCTTAGTGTTCGGGTAGCTCAGTCGGTAGAGCTTTAGGCTTTGGGCCACAAAGCCATTGGTTCGGTCCCGGGCACCGCCAACTCAGCATAATGAGTAGCATAATGAGTAGCATCACAGACATATAAAGGTAGACACCTCTTCCGGCTCTGGGGCGTGTGTTCTCGAGAGGGGGAAAACATTTTCAGAGATTACTTGCGAAGCATAGCGGAAGTATGAGCGGAAGCTTGTCAATCTTCCGCAGGCATAATGTAAGACCCGGAAAAGACGCGCTGTGATTGGACAGTAGTCATTTGAGTGGCAGCGAGAGACATGGAGGAGTCACATGAGTGACGTCACTTGGGCCGCGACGCAGCGTGCCTTCAGCACGCTTCCTGTGCTTTTGCACACACAACCCCCCAACGAACTGCAGCAGCAAATGAGGCATCTATTTGTTATAATATCTATGAGTAGCACGGCTTGGTTGTGCAAGTCATGCAGTAACTGGGAGCTGATGGAAGGTGTTGCTGTAAGTACTGGGAGCATTTTTTCTAGTTTTATCGAAATGTTTGAAAAATAGCCAATCTACAAGGTCAAAACTAGCAGTAATCGGATGTGTTGTGATCCTGTAGATCAGCTTTCCTCAAAAAAGTATAAAATGGAATTTAAGTGGTTAAACTGTTCTTTGATTTACTGTGGACCGCCTGGAGCTCCATCAAGGACCCCTCGGGGTCCCCAGACCACACTTTGAGAACCACTGCTCTAAAGATATCATACAAATATTATTGTAATTCAAATTCTATTATATAATTGTAGAAAAGGGATATTTTCTTCAATTACATGTAACTTAGCATGAGATCACTTTGTCATGTCATAGTGTTGTGTATATTGTACAGGATTGACATACTGTGTGTGTGGAGGTCCAGGTTCATTACTGAAGTCAGGAGCTCTTCCTTTAGACGTGTCACTCTTCATAGACAGAAGGCTGGGTGTTGGAGACTCTGCTCTGTGGTACAGACTTCTGGAATCATACAAAAGTGTATCCACATGTTGGTAAGATTTCTTCAATAGTTCTTAAACATCATGATATATTATCATGCTATTAGACTGGATATTGTCTGTGATGTTGGGTATTGCAATTGTGCTATTGTAATATGGCATAAGTAGAAGTATAAGTATCGGATCGGGAGAAATCGGCAGATACTCAAAATCAAATGATCGGAATCAGATCGGGAGCAAAAAAGATCGGGACACCCCTAGTGTCAAGTAAATTAGATGCAGCTGTTTCAGGAAACATGGACTGAAAACGTTGTGCTTGGAAACTGTCGCCTCAACATAATTACATTAATAAACAGCAGCCTTCTTAGTGTCCAGGTAGCTCAGTACAACATAATGACATTTATAAACAGCAGCCTTCTTAGTGTCCAGGTAGCTCAGTACAACATAATAACATTAATAAACATCAGCCCTCTTAGTGTCCGGGTAGCTCAGTACAACATAATGACATTAATAAACAGCAGCCTTCTTAGTGTCCAGGTAGCTCAGTACAACATAATGACATTTATAAACATCAGCCCTCTTAGTGTTCGGGTAGCTCAGTCGGTAGAGCTTTAGGCTTTGGGCCACAAAGCCATTGGTTCGGTCCCGGGCACCGCCAACTCAGCATAATGAGTAGCATAATGAGTAGCATCACAGACATATAAAGGTAGACACCTCTTCCGGCTCTGGGGCGTGTGTTCTCGAGAGGGGGAAAACATTTTCAGAGATTACTTGCGAAGCATAGCGGAAGTATGAGCGGAAGCTTGTCAACCTTCCGCAGGCATAATGTAAGACCCGGAAAAGACGCGCTGTGATTGGACAGTAGTCATTTGAGTGGCAGCGAGAGACATGGAGGAGTCACATGAGTGACGTCACTTGGGCAGCGACGCAGCGTGCCTTCAGCACGCTTCCTGTGCTTTTGCACACACAACCCCACAACGAACTGCAGCAGCAAATGAGGCATCTATTTGTTATAATATCTATGAGTAGCACGGCTTGGGTGTGGCAAGTCATGCAGTAACTGGGAGCTGATGGAAGGTGTTGCTGTAAGTACTGGGAGCATTTTTTTCTAGTTTTATCGAAATGTTTTAAAGATAGCCAATCTACAAGGTCAAAACGGGCAGTAATCGGATGTGTTGTGATCTTGTAGATCAGCTTTCCTCAAAAAAGTATAAAATGGAATTTAAGTGGTTAAACTGTTCTTTGATTTACTGTGGACCACCTGGAGCTCCATCAAGGACCCCTCGGGGTCCCCAGACCACACTTTGAGAACCACTGCTCTAAAGATATCATACAAATATTATTGTAATTCAAATTCTATTATATAATTGTAGAAAAGGGATATTTTCTTCAATTACATGTAACTTAGCATGAGATCACTTTGTCATGTCATAGTGTTGTGTATATTGTACAGGATTGACATACTGCGTGTGTGGAGGTCCAGGTTCATTACTGAAGTCAGGAGCTCTTCCTTTAGACCAGTCACTCTTCATAGACAGAAGGCTGGGTGTTGGAGACTCTGCTCTGTGGTACAGACTTCTGGAATCATACAAAAGTGTATCCACATGTTGGTAAGATTTCTTCAAAAGTTCTTAAACATCATGATATATTATCATGCTATTAGACTGGATATTGTCTGTGATGTTGGATATTGCAATTGTGCTATTGTAATATGGCATAAGTGATTTATAGAAGTATAAGTATCTGATCGGGAGAAATCGGCAGATACTCAAAATCAAATGATCGGAATCAGATCGGGAGCAAAAAAGATCGGGACATCCCTAGTGTCAAGCAAATTAGATGCAGCTGTTTCAGGAAACATGGACTGAAAACGTTGTGCTTGGAAACTGTCGCCTCAACATAATTACATTAATAAACAGCAGCCTTCTTAGTGTCCAGGTAGCTCAGTACAACATAATGACATTAATAAACAGCAGCCTTCTTAGTGTCCAGGTAGCTCAGTACAACATAATAACATTAATAAACAGCAGCCTTCTTAGTGTCCAGGTAGCTCAGTACAACATAATGACATTTATAAACATCAGCCCTCTTAGTGTTCGGGTAGCTCAGTACAACATAATGACATTTATAAACATCAGCCTTCTTAGTGTCCAGGTAGCTCAGTACAACATAATGACATTTATAAACATCAGCCCTCTTAGTGTTCGGGTAGCTCAGTCGGTAGAGCTTTAGGCTTTGGGCCACAAAGCCATTGGTTCGGTCCCGGGCACCGCCAACTCAGCATAATGAGTAGCATAATGAGTAGCATCACAGACATATAAAGGTAGACACCTCTTCCGGCTCTGGGGTGTGTGTTCTCGAGAGGGGGAAAACATTTTCAGAGATGACTTGCGAAGCATAGCGGAAGTATGAGCGGAAGCTTGTCAATCTTCCGCAGGCATAATGTAAGACCCGGAAAAGACGCGCTGTGATTGGACAGTAGTCATTTGAGTGGCAGCGAGAGACATGGAGGAGTCACATGAGTGACGTCACTTGGGCAGCGACGCAGCGTGCCTTCAGCACGCTTCCTGTGCTTTTGCACACACAACCCCCCAACGAACTGCAGCAGCAAATGAGGCATCTATTTGTTATAATATCTATGAGTAGCACGGCTTGGGTGTGGCAAGTCATGCACTAACTGGGAGCTGATGGTAGGGGTTGCTGTAAGTACTGTGAGCATTTCTTCTAGTTTTATCGAAATGTTTGAAAAATAGCCAATCTACAAGGTCAAAACGGGCAGTAATCGGATGTGTTGTGATCTTGTAGATCAGCTTTCCTCAAAAAAGTATAAAATGGAATTTAAGGGGTTAAACTGTTCTTTGATTTACTGTGGACCACCTGGAGCTCCATCAAGGACCCCTCGGGGTCCCCAGACCACACTTTGAGAACCACTGCTCTAAAGATATCATACAAATATTATTGTAATTCAAATTCTATTATATAATTGTAGAAAAGGGATATTTTCTTCAATTACATGTAACTTAGCATGAGATCACTTTGTCATGTCATAGTGTTGTGTATATTGTACAGGATTGACATACTGCGTGTGTGGAGGTCCAGGTTCATTACTGAAGTCAGGAGCTCTTCCTTTAGACCAGTCACTCTTCATAGACAGAAGGCTGGGTGTTGGAGACTCTGCTCTGTGGTACAGACTTCTGGAATCATACAAAAGTGTATCCACATGTTGGTAAGATTTCTTCAAAAGTTCTTAAACATCATGATATATTATCATGCTATTAGACTGGATATTGTCTGTGATGTTGGATATTGCAATTGTGCTATTGTAATATGGCATAAGTGTTTTATAGAAGTATAAGTATCGGATCGGGAGAAATCGGCAGATACTCAAAATCAAATGATCGGAATCAGATCGGGAGCAAAAAAGATCGGGACATCCCTAGTGTCAAGCAAATTAGATGCAGCTGTTTCAGGAAACATGGACTGAAAACGTTGTGCTTGGAAACTGTCGCCTCAACTTAATTACATTAATAAACAGCAGCCTTCTTAGTGTCCAGGTAGCTCAGTACAACATAATGACATTAATAAACAGCAGCCTTCTTAGTGTCCAGGTAGCTTTGTACAATATAATAACATTAATAAACATCAGCCCTCTTAGTGTCCGGGTAGCTCAGTACAACATAATGACATTAATAAACAGCAGCTTTCTTAGTGTCCGGGTAGCTCAGTACAACATAATAACATTAATAAACAGCAGCCTTCTTAGTGTCCAGGTAGCTCAGTACAACATAATGACATTTATAAACAGCAGCCTTCTTAGTGTCCAGGTAGCTCAGTACAACATAATGACATTTATAAACATCAGCCCTCTTAGTGTTCGGGTAGCTCAGTCGGTAGAGCTTTAGGCTTTGGGCCACAAAGCCATTGGTTCGGTCCCGGGCACCGCCAACTCAGCATAATGAGTAGCATAATGAGTAGCATCACAGACATATAAAGGTAGACACCTCTTCCGGCTCTGGGGCGTGTGTTCTCGAGAGGGGGAAAACATTTTCAGAGATTACTTGCGAAGCATAGCGGAAGTATGAGCGGAAGCTTGTCAATCTTCCGCAGGCATAATGTAAGACCCGGAAAAGACGCGCTGTGATTGGACAGTAGTCATTTGAGTGGCAGCGAGAGACATGGAGGAGTCACATGAGTGACGTCACTTGGGCCGCGACGCAGCGTGCCTTCAGCACGCTTCCTGTGCTTTTGCACACACAACCCCCCAACGAACTGCAGCAGCAAATGAGGCATCTATTTGTTATAATATCTATGAGTAGCACGGCTTGGTTGTGGCAAGTCATGCAGTAACTGGGAGCTGATGGAAGGTGTTGCTGTAAGTACTGGGAGCATTTTTTCTAGTTTTATCGAAATGTTTTAAAAATAGCCAATCTACAAGGTCAAAACGAGCAGTAATCGGATGTGTTGTGATCTTGTAGATCAGCTTTCCTCAAAAAAGTATAAAATGGAATTTAAGTGGTTAAACTGTTCTTTGATTTACTGTGGACCGCCTGGAGCTCCATCAAGGACCCCTCGGGGTCCCCAGACCACACTTTGAGAACCACTGCTCTAAAGATATCATACAAATATTATTGTAATTCAAATTCTATTATATAATTGTAGAAAAGGGATATTTTCTTCAATTACATGTAACTTAGCATGAGATCACTTTGTCATGTCATAGTGTTGTGTATATTGTACAGGATTGACATACTGCGTGTGTGGAGGTCCAGGTTCATTACTGAAGTCAGGAGCTCTTCCTTTAGACCAGTCACTCTTCATAGACAGAAGGCTGGGTGTTGGAGACTCTGCTCTGTGGTACAGACTTCTGGAATCATACAAAAGTGTATCCACATGTTGGTAAGATTTCTTCAAAAGTTCTTAAACATCATGATATATTATCATGCTATTAGACTGGATATTGTCTGTGATGTTGGATATTGCAATTGTGCTATTGTAATATGGCATAAGTGTTTTATAGAAGTATAAGTATCGGATCGGCAGAAATCGGCAGATACTCAAAATCAAATGATCGGAATCAGATCGGGAGCAAAAAAGATCGGGACATCCCTAGGTGTCAAGCAAATTAGATGCAGCTGTTTCAGGAAACATGGACTGAAATGTTGTGCTTGGAAACTGTCGCCTCAACATAATTACATTAATAAACAGCAGCCTTCTTAGTATCCAGGTAGCTCAGTACAACATAATGACATTTATAAACAGCAGCCTTCTTAGTGTCCAGGTAGCTCAGTACAACATAATGACATTAATAAACAGCAGCCTTCTTAGTGTCCAGGTAGCTCAGTACAACATAATTACATTAATAAACATCAGCCCTCTTAGTGTCCGGGTAGCTCAGTACAACATAATAACATTAATAAACATCAGCCCTCTTAGTGTTCGGGTAGCTCAGTCGGTAGAGCTTTAGGCTTTGGGCCACAAAGCCATTAGTTCGGTCCCAGGCACCGCCAACTCAGCATAATGAGTAGCATAATGAGTAGCATCACAGACATATAAAGGTAGACACCTCTTCCGGCTCTGGGGCGTGTGTTCTCGAGAGGGGGAAAACATTTTCAGAGATTACTTGCGAAGCAAAGCGGAAGTATGAGCGGAAGCTTGTCAATCTTCCGCAGGCGTAACGTAAGACCCGGAAAAGACGCGCTGTGATTGGACAGTAGTCACTTGAGTGGCAGCGAGAGACATGGATGAGTCACATGAGTGCACTTGGGCAGCGACGCAGCGTGCCTTCAGCACGCTTCCTGTGCACTTCCGCCCCCTTTTGCACACACAACGCCCCAACGAACTGCAGCGGCAAATGAGGCATCTATTTTTATAATATCTATGAGTAGCACGGCTTGGGTGTGGCAAGTCATGCGGTAACTGGGAGCTGATGGAAGGTGTTGCTGTAATTACTGGGAGCTGATGGTAGGTGTTGCTGTAAGTACTGGGAGCATTTTCTAGTTTTATCGAAATGTTTTAAAAATAGCCAATCTACAAGGTCAAAACGAGCAGTAATCGGATGTGTTGTGATCTTGTAGATCAGCTTTCCTCAAAAAAGTATAAAATGGAATTGAAGTGGTTAAACTGTTCTTTGATTTACTGTGGACCGCCTGGAGCTCCATCAAGGACCCCTCGCGGTCCCCAGACCACACTTTGAGAACAACTGCTCTAAAGATATCATACAAATATTATTGTAATTCAAATTCTATTATATAATTGTAGAAAAGGGATATTTTCTTCAATTACATGTAACTTAGCATGAGATCACTTTGTCATGTCATAGTGTTGTGTATATTGTACAAGATTGACATACTGTGTGTGTGGAGGTCCAGGTTCATTACTGAAGTCAGGAGCTCTTCCTTTAGACCAGTCACTCTTCATAGACAGAAGGCTGGGTGTTGGAGACTCTGGTCTGTGGTACAGACTTCTGGAATCATACAAAAGTGTATCCACATGTTGGTAAGATTTCTTCAATAGTTCTTAAACATCATGATATATTATCATGCTATTAGACTGGATATTGTCTGTGATGTTGGATATTGCAATTGTGCTATTGTAATATGGCATAAGTGATTTATAGAAGTATAAGTATCTGATCGGGAGAAATCGGTATCGGCAGATACTCAAAATCAAATGATCGGAAACAGATCGGGAGCAAAAAAGATCGGGACATCCGTAGTGTCAAGCAAATTAGATTAAGCTGTTTCAGGAAACATGGACTGAAAACGTGCTTGGAAACAGTCGCCTCAACATAATGACATTAATAAACAGCAGCCTTCTTAGTGTCCAGGTAGCTCAGTACAACATAATGACATTAATAAACAGCAGCCTTCTTAGTGTCCAGGTAGCTCAGTACAACATAATGACATTTATAAACATCAGCCTTCTTAGTGTCCAGGTAGCTCAGTACAACATAATGACATTTATAAACATCAGCCCTCTTAGTGGTCGGGTAGCTCAGTACAACATAATGACATTTATAAACATCAGCCTTCTTAGTGTCCAGGTAGCTCAGTACAACATAATGACATTAATAAACAGCAGCCTTCTTAGTGTCCAGGTAGCTCAGTACAACATAATGACATTTATAAACATCAGCCCTCTTAGTGTTCGGGTAGCTCAGTCGGTAGAGCTTTAGGCTTTGGGCCACAAAGCCATTTGTTCGGTCCCGGGCACCGCCAACTCAGCATAATGAGTAGCATAATGAGTAGCATCACAGACATATAAAGGTAGACACCTCTTCCGGCTCTGGGGCGTGTGTTCTCGAGAGGGGGAAAACATTTTCAGAGATTACTTGCGAAGCATAGCGGAAGTATGAGCGGAAGCTTGTCAATCTTCCGCAGGCATAATGTAAGACCCGGAAAAGACGCGCTGTGATTGGACAGTAGTCATTTGAGTGGCAGCGAGAGACATGGAGGAGTCACATGAGTGACGTCACTTGGGCCGCGACGCAGCGTGCCTTCAGCACGCTTCCTGTGCTTTTGCACACACAACCCCCCAACGAACTGCAGCAGCAAATGAGGCATCTATTTGTTATAATATCTATGAGTAGCACGGCTTGGTTGTGCAAGTCATGCAGTAACTGGGAGCTGATGGAAGGTGTTGCTGTAAGTACTGGGAGCATTTTTTCTAGTTTTATCGAAATGTTTTAAAGATAGCCAATCTACAAGGTCAAAACTAGCAGTAATCGGATGTGTTGTGATCCTGTAGATCAGCTTTCCTCAAAAAAGTATAAAATGGAATTTAAGTGGTTAAACTGTTCTTTGATTTACTGTGGACCGCCTGGAGCTCCATCAAGGACCCCTCGGGGTCCCCAGACCACACTTTGAGAACCACTGCTCTAAAGATATCATACAAATATTATTGTAATTCAAATTCTATTATATAATTGTAGAAAAGGGATATTTTCTTCAATTACATGTAACTTAGCATGAGATCACTTTGTCATGTCATAGTGTTGTGTATATTGTACAGGATTGACATACTGTGTGTGTGGAGGTCCAGGTTCATTACTGAAGTCAGGAGCTCTTCCTTTAGACGTGTCACTCTTCATAGACAGAAGGCTGGGTGTTGGAGACTCTGCTCTGTGGTACAGACTTCTGGAATCATACAAAAGTGTATCCACATGTTGGTAAGATTTCTTCAAAAGTTCTTAAACATCATGATATATTATCATGCTATTAGACTGGATATTGTCTGTGATGTTGGGTATTGCAATTGTGCTATTGTAATATGGCATAAGTAGAAGTATAAGTATCGGATCGGGAGAAATCGGCAGATACTCAAAATCAAATGATCGGAATCAGATCGGGAGCAAAAAAGATCGGGACACCCCTAGTGTCAAGCAAATTAGATGCAGCTGTTTCAGGAAACATGGACTGAAAACGTTGTGCTTGGAAACTGTCGCCTCAACATAATTACATTAATAAACAGCAGCCTTCTTAGTGTCCAGGTAGCTCAGTACAACATAATGACATTTATAAACAGCAGCCTTCTTAGTGTCCAGGTAGCTCAGTACAACATAATAACATTAATAAACATCAGCCCTCTTAGTGTCCGGGTAGCTCAGTACAACATAATTACATTAATAAACAGCAGCCTTCTTAGTGTCCAGGTAGCTCAGTACAACATAATGACATTTATAAACATCAGCCCTCTTAGTGTTCGGGTAGCTCAGTCGGTAGAGCTTTAGGCTTTGGGCCACAAAGCCATTGGTTCGGTCCCGGGCACCGCCAACTCAGCATAATGAGTAGCATAATGAGTAGCATCACAGACATATAAAGGTAGACACCTCTTCCGGCTCTGGGGCGTGTGTTCTCGAGAGGGGGAAAACATTTTCAGAGATTACTTGCGAAGCATAGCGGAAGTATGAGCGGAAGCTTGTCAACCTTCCGCAGGCATAATGTAAGACCCGGAAAAGACGCGCTGTGATTGGACAGTAGTCATTTGAGTGGCAGCGAGAGACATGGAGGAGTCACATGAGTGACGTCACTTGGGCAGCGACGCAGCGTGCCTTCAGCACGCTTCCTGTGCTTTTGCACACACAACCCCACAACGAACTGCAGCAGCAAATGAGGCATCTATTTGTTATAATATCTATGAGTAGCACGGCTTGGGTGTGGCAAGTCATGCAGTAACTGGGAGCTGATGGAAGGTGTTGCTGTAAGTACTGGGAGCATTTTTTTCTAGTTTTATCGAAATGTTTTAAAGATAGCCAATCTACAAGGTCAAAACGGGCAGTAATCGGATGTGTTGTGATCTTGTAGATCAGCTTTCCTCAAAAAAGTATAAAATGGAATTTAAGTGGTTAAACTGTTCTTTGATTTACTGTGGACCACCTGGAGCTCCATCAAGGACCCCTCGGGGTCCCCAGACCACACTTTGAGAACCACTGCTCTAAAGATATCATACAAATATTATTGTAATTCAAATTCTATTATATAATTGTAGAAAAGGGATATTTTCTTCAATTACATGTAACTTAGCATGAGATCACTTTGTCATGTCATTGTGTTGTGTATATTGTACAGGATTGACATACTGCGTGTGTGGAGGTCCAGGTTCATTACTGAAGTCAGGAGCTCTTCCTTTAGACCAGTCACTCTTCATAGACAGAAGGCTGGGTGTTGGAGACTCTGCTCTGTGGTACAGACTTCTGGAATCATACAAAAGTGTATCCACATGTTGGTAAGATTTCTTCAAAAGTTCTTAAACATCATGATATATTATCATGCTATTAGACTGGATATTGTCTGTGATGTTGGATATTGCAATTGTGCTATTGTAATATGGCATAAGTGTTTTATAGAAGTATAAGTATCGGATCGGCAGAAATCGGCAGATACTCAACATCAAATGATCGGAATCAGATCGGGAGCAAAAAAGATCGGGACATCCCTAGGTGTCAAGCAAATTAGATGCAGCTGTTTCAGGAAACATGGACTGAAAACGTTGTGCTTGGAAACTGTTGCCTCAACATAATTACATTAATAAACAGCAGCCTTCTTAGTGTCCAGGTAGCTCAGTACAACATAATAACATTAATAAACATCAGCCCTCTTAGTGTCCGGGTAGCTCAGTACAACATAATGACATTAATAAACAGCAGCCTTCTTAGTGTCCAGGTAGCTCAGTACAACATAATAACATTAATAAACAGCAGCCCTCTTAGTGTTCGGGTAGCTCAGTCTGTAGAGCTTTAGGCTTTGGGCCACAAAGCCATTGGTTCGGTCCCGGGCACCGCCAACTCAGCATAATGAGTAGCATAATGAGTAGCATCACAGACATATAAAGGTAGACACCTCTTCCGGCTCTGGGGCGTGTGTTCTCGAGAGGGGGAAAACATTTTCAGAAATTACTTGCGAAGCATAGCGGAAGTATGAGCGGAAGCTTGTCAATCTTCCGCAGGCGTAACGTAAGACCCGGAAAAGACGCGCTGTGATTGGACAGTAGTCACTTGAGTGGCAGCGAGAGACATGGATGAGTCACATGAGTGCACTTGGGCAGCGACGCAGCGTGCCTTCAGCACGCTTCCTGTGCACTTCCGCCCCCTTTTGCACACACAACGCCCCAACGAACTGCAGCGGCAAATGAGGCATCTATTTTTTATAATATCTATGAGTAGCACGGCTTGAGTGTGGCAAGTCATGCGGTAACTGGGAGCTGATGGAAGGTGTTGCTGTAATTACTGGGAGCTGATGGTAGGGGTTGCTGTAAGTACTGTGAGCATTTCTTCTAGTTTTATCGAAATGTTTGAAAAATAGCCAATCTACAAGGTCAAAACGGGCAGTAATCGGATGTGTTGTGATCTTGTAGATCAGCTTTCCTCAAAAAAGTATAAAATGGAATTTAAGGGGTTAAACTGTTCTTTGATTTACTGTGGACCACCTGGAGCTCCATCAAGGACCCCTCGGGGTCCCCAGACCACACTTTGAGAACCACTGCTCTAAAGATATCATACAAATATTATTGTAATTCAAATTCTATTATATAATTGTAGAAAAGGGATATTTTCTTCAATTACATGTAACTTAGCATGAGATCACTTTGTCATGTCATAGTGTTGTGTATATTGTACAGGATTGACATACTGCGTGTGTGGAGGTCCAGGTTCATTACTGAAGTCAGGAGCTCTTCCTTTAGACCAGTCACTCTTCATAGACAGAAGGCTGGGTGTTGGAGACTCTGCTCTGTGGTACAGACTTCTGGAATCATACAAAAGTGTATCCACATGTTGGTAAGATTTCTTCAAAAGTTCTTAAACATCATGATATATTATCATGCTATTAGACTGGATATTGTCTGTGATGTTGGATATTGCAATTGTGCTATTGTAATATGGCATAAGTGTTTTATAGAAGTATAAGTATCGGATCGGGAGAAATCGGCAGATACTCAAAATCAAATGATCGGAATCAGATCGGGAGCAAAAAAGATCGGGACATCCCTAGTGTCAAGCAAATTAGATGCAGCTGTTTCAGGAAACATGGACTGAAAACGTTGTGCTTGGAAACTGTCGCCTCAACTTAATTACATTAATAAACAGCAGCCTTCTTAGTGTCCAGGTAGCTCAGTACAACATAATGACATTAATAAACAGCAGCCTTCTTAGTGTCCAGGTAGCTTTGTACAATATAATAACATTAATAAACATCAGCCCTCTTAGTGTCCGGGTAGCTCAGTACAACATAATGACATTAATAAACAGCAGCTTTCTTAGTGTCCGGGTAGCTCAGTACAACATAATAACATTAATAAACAGCAGCCTTCTTAGTGTCCAGGTAGCTCAGTACAACATAATGACATTTATAAACAGCAGCCTTCTTAGTGTCCAGGTAGCTCAGTACAACATAATGACATTTATAAACATCAGCCCTCTTAGTGTTCGGGTAGCTCAGTCGGTAGAGCTTTAGGCTTTGGGCCACAAAGCCATTGGTTCGGTCCCGGGCACCGCCAACTCAGCATAATGAGTAGCATAATGAGTAGCATCACAGACATATAAAGGTAGACACCTCTTCCGGCTCTGGGGCGTGTGTTCTCGAGAGGGGGAAAACATTTTCAGAGATTACTTGCGAAGCATAGCGGAAGTATGAGCGGAAGCTTGTCAATCTTCCGCAGGCATAATGTAAGACCCGGAAAAGACGCGCTGTGATTGGACAGTAGTCATTTGAGTGGCAGCGAGAGACATGGAGGAGTCACATGAGTGACGTCACTTGGGCCGCGACGCAGCGTGCCTTCAGCACGCTTCCTGTGCTTTTGCACACACAACCCCCCAACGAACTGCAGCAGCAAATGAGGCATCTATTTGTTATAATATCTATGAGTAGCACGGCTTGGTTGTGGCAAGTCATGCAGTAACTGGGAGCTGATGGAAGGTGTTGCTGTAAGTACTGGGAGCATTTTTTCTAGTTTTATCGAAATGTTTTAAAAATAGCCAATCTACAAGGTCAAAACGAGCAGTAATCGGATGTGTTGTGATCTTGTAGATCAGCTTTCCTCAAAAAAGTATAAAATGGAATTTAAGTGGTTAAACTGTTCTTTGATTTACTGTGGACCGCCTGGAGCTCCATCAAGGACCCCTCGGGGTCCCCAGACCACACTTTGAGAACCACTGCTCTAAAGATATCATACAAATATTATTGTAATTCAAATTCTATTATATAATTGTAGAAAAGGGATATTTTCTTCAATTACATGTAACTTAGCATGAGATCACTTTGTCATGTCATAGTGTTGTGTATATTGTACAGGATTGACATACTGCGTGTGTGGAGGTCCAGGTTCATTACTGAAGTCAGGAGCTCTTCCTTTAGACCAGTCACTCTTCATAGACAGAAGGCTGGGTGTTGGAGACTCTGCTCTGTGGTACAGACTTCTGGAATCATACAAAAGTGTATCCACATGTTGGTAAGATTTCTTCAAAAGTTCTTAAACATCATGATATATTATCATGCTATTAGACTGGATATTGTCTGTGATGTTGGATATTGCAATTGTGCTATTGTAATATGGCATAAGTGTTTTATAGAAGTATAAGTATCGGATCGGCAGAAATCGGCAGATACTCAAAATCAAATGATCGGAATCAGATCGGGAGCAAAAAAGATCGGGACATCCCTAGGTGTCAAGCAAATTAGATGCAGCTGTTTCAGGAAACATGGACTGAAAACGTTGTGCTTGGAAACTGTCGCCTCAACATAATTACATTAATAAACAGCAGCCTTCTTAGTATCCAGGTAGCTCAGTACAACATAATGACATTTATAAACAGCAGCCTTCTTAGTGTCCAGGTAGCTCAGTACAACATAATGACATTAATAAACAGCAGCCTTCTTAGTGTCCAGGTAGCTCAGTACAACATAATTACATTAATAAACATCAGCCCTCTTAGTGTCCGGGTAGCTCAGTACAACATAATAACATTAATAAACATCAGCCCTCTTAGTGTCCGGGTAGCTCAGTACAACATAATGACATTAATAAACAGCAGCCTTCTTAGTGTCCAGGTAGCTCAGTACAACATAATGACATTTATAAACATCAGCCCTCTTAGTGTTCGGGTAGCTCAGTACAACATAATGACATTTATAAACATCAGCCTTCTTAGTGTCCAGGTAGCTCAGTACAACATAATGACATTTATAAACATCAGCCCTCTTAGTGTTCGGGTAGCTCAGTCGGTAGAGCTTTAGGCTTTGGGCCACAAAGCCATTAGTTCGGTCCCGGGCACCGCCAACTCAGCATAATGAGTAGCATAATGAGTAGCATCACAGACATATAAAGGTAGACACCTCTTCCGGCTCTGGGGCGTGTGTTCTCGAGAGGGGGAAAACATTTTCAGAGATTACTTGCGAAGCATAGCGGAAGTATGAGCGGAAGCTTGTCAATCTTCCGCAGGCGTAACGTAAGACCCGGAAAAGACGCGCTGTGATTGGACAGTAGTCACTTGAGTGGCAGCGAGAGACATGGATGAGTCACATGAGTGCACTTGGGCAGCGACGCAGCGTGCCTTCAGCACGCTTCCTGTGCACTTCCGCCCCCTTTTGCACACACAACGCCCCAACGAACTGCAGCGGTAAATGAGGCATCTATTTTTTATAATATCTATGAGTAGCACGGCTTGGGTGTGGCAAGTCATGCGGTAACTGGGAGCTGATGGAAGGTGTTGCTGTAATTACTGGGAGCTTATGGTAGGGGTTGCTGTAAGTACTGTGAGCATTTCTTCTAGTTTTATCGAAATGTTTGAAAAATAGCCAATCTACAAGGTCAAAACGGGCAGTAATCGGATGTGTTGTGATCTTGTAGATCAGCTTTCCTCAAAAAAGTATAAAATGGAATTTAAGGGGTTAAACTGTTCTTTGATTTACTGTGGACCGCCTGGAGCTCCATCAAGGACCCCTCGGGGTCCCCAGACCACACTTTGAGAACCACTGCTCTAAAGATATCATACAAATATTATTGTAATTCAAATTCTATTATATAATTGTAGAAAAGGGATATTTTCTTCAATTACATGTAACTTAGCATGAGATCACTTTGTCATTTCATAGTGTTGTGTATATTGTACAGGATTGACATACTGTGTGTGTGGAGGTCCAGGTTCATTACTGAAGTCAGGAGCTCTTCCTTTAGACGTGTCACTCTTCATAGACAGAAGGCTGGGTGTTGGAGACTCTGCTCTGTGGTACAGACTTCTGGAATCATACAAAAGTGTATCCACATGTTGGTAAGATTTCTTCAATAGTTCTTAAACATCATGATATATTATCATGCTATTAGACTGGATATTGTCTGTGATGTTGGATATTGCAATTGTGCTATTGTAATATGGCATAAGTGTTTTATAGAAGTATAAGTATCGGATCGGGAGAAATCGGCAGATACTCAAAATCAAATGATCGGAATCAGATCGGGAGCAAAAAAGATCGGGACATCCCTAGTGTCAAGCAAATTAGATGCAGCTGTTTCAGGAAACATGGACTGAAAACGTTGTGCTTGGAAACTGTTGCCTCAACATAATTACATTAATAAACAGCAGCCTTCTTAGTGTCCGGGTAGCTCAGTACAACATAATGACATTAATAAACAGCAGCCTTCTTAGTGTCCAGGTAGCTCAGTACAACATAATAACATTAATAAACATCAGCCCTCTTAGTGTCCGGGTAGCTCAGTACAACATAATGACATTAATAAACAGCAGCCTTCTTAGTGTCCAGGTAGCTCAGTACAACATAATGACATTTATAAACATCAGCCCTCTTAGTGTTCGGGTAGCTCAGTCGGTAGAGCTTTAGGCTTTGGGCCACAAAGCCATTGGTTCGGTCCCGGGCACCGCCAACTCAGCATAATGAGTAGCATAATGAGTAGCATCACAGACATATAAAGGTAGACACCTCTTCCGGCTCTGGGGCGTGTGTTCTCGAGAGGGGGAAAACATTTTCAGAGATTACTTGCGAAGCATAGCGGAAGTATGAGCGGAAGCTTGTCAATCTTCCGCAGGCGTAACGTAAGACCCGGAAAAGACGCGCTGTGATTGGACAGTAGTCACTTGAGTGGCAGCGAGAGACATGGATGAGTCACATGAGTGCACTTGGGCAGCGACGCAGCGTGCCTTCAGCACGCTTCCTGTGCACTTCCGCCCCCTTTTGCACACACAACGCCCCAACGAACTGCAGCGGCAAATGAGGCATCTATTTTTATAATATCTATGAGTAGCACGGCTTGGGTGTGGCAAGTCATGCGGTAACTGGGAGCTGATGGAAGGTGTTGCTGTAATTACTGGGAGCTTATGGTAGGGGTTGCTGTAAGTACTGGGAGCATTTTTTCTAGTTTTATCGAAATGTTTTAAAAATAGCCAATCTACAAGGTCAAAACGGGCAGTAATCGGATGTGTTGTGATCTTGTAGATCAGCTTTCCTCAAAAAAGTATAAAGTGGAATTTAAGTGGTTAAACTGTTCTTTGATTTACTGTGGACCACCTGGAGCTCCATCAAGGACCCCTCAGGGTCCCCAGACCACACTTTGAGAACCACTGCTCTAAAGATATCATACAAATATTATTGTAATTCAAATTCTATTATATAATTGTAGAAAAGGGATATTTTCTTCAATTACATGTAACTTAGCATGAGATCACTTTGTCATGTCATAGTGTTGTGTATATTGTACAGGGTTGACATACTGTGTGTGTGGAGGTCCAGGTTCATTACTGAAGTCAGGAGCTCTTCCTTTAGACGTGTCACTCTTCATAGACAGAAGGCTGGGTGTTGGAGACTCTGCTCTGTGGTACAGACTTCTGGAATCATACAAAAGTGTATCCACAAGATTTATTCAATAGTTTTTCATCATTGATCAGAAAGTGATGATCTAAAAACAGTCGCCTCAACATCATGACATAAAAGCATCAATAAGTCAACCAACCCAAAAAAGGGTGAAATTATTTGTTTCAGGTAGGGTTTAGTGATCGACCGATATGGTTTTTGGCCGATATATCCGATCACCGATTAGTGGACAATCAAAAAGCCGATAGCCGATACTATGAACCAATATTAATTTAAGTTAAAAAAAAGTTTTTTTACAGTAACATAAATTCCAACACAAGAATTCCTTTAAATGCATTGGAGAATATTTATCGCTTATAAAAAAGGAAGTGCAAGAAGCACCAACATCGTTTCAGTAACACTTCCCCCCTCCATCAAATGCAGCTTTTTTTTTAATTCAAGTCCATGTACTGTACTGTAGCAGCATATATATATATTTTTCAATATCTATCTATCTATCTATGAATGCACCAAGTGTGTGTGTGTGTGTGTGTGTGTGTGTGTGTGTGTGTGTGTGTGTGTGTGTGTGTGTGTGTGTGTGTGTGTGTGTGTGTGTGTGTGTGTGTAATTGTCCAGAACCGCCCCAAAAAGGCCTCTGCCCGGGCTCTGGACTGGGCCCATGCGGCGCCCAGCGTCCATATATGGAGCTGGCCTGTTCTGACCTCACAGCACTCCATATTTGGGCATGCCTGAACTCCACAAGCTGGCTGCATATACTCCCTATTTGGGCATGCCTTACAAAGAACTCCATATATGGGCATAAAAGGGAGACAGACATAATATCTGGGTGGGGCATTCATTTCCAACTTGCATCGTTCCAAGTAGGTCAGTGCCCAATGGGCTGTAGAGGAGGCCCTACGGCACCGTTCTAGTTTATCAAAATGTGTGATCTACAAGCCCACAGCACATTGCAGCATGACATGTTGAGAGCTTGTAGATCTGCTGCCCAAACTCTCCAAAGCCATGTGACCTTGTTTTTACTCCACCACTGAAATTTGCCACTTTCAAGATAGTGATCTTTTTTAATGCATGTAGAATTTGTTTTTACCATTCATTTTATAGCAATAAAAGACAATATGTCTCAAAACACTGGCCAACAGTAAAATTATTGGCAACTAAATTAATATGAATTAGAAATTAAGACTGACAATGCTAATGATTGGTTCATTCTTCATTGGCTTGCAGTTAGTTATTGCATATAGCCAAAATGCAATAATCATATTAGGCTGGTCAGGATGGGGGGAAAAAGTTGTCCTTCAGTTGGCTGGCGCACACACACACACACACATACGACAGGCAATCAATAGACAACATGTTACAGCTGTTGTTTGCAGCGTTAGCAGGCAGCAGCTAGCTTGGCTAACGTAGTTCTACCACTGCTCTCTGTGACTCTGTCCCTCTCACGTGTGGATTTTGTGTTGGTTAATTGAAGATGAAAACAGCAAAGCTTTTTATGGTTACAAGGTTAGTAGCCTATAATCCTTTCTCCTCGTGCAGTGGCCCTCTCTCTGACTCCGTGTGTGTGTGTGTGTGTGTGTGTGTGTGAGAGAGGAGACGTCAGTGCAGAGTGCGTGTCTGACTGTCTGTAGAGTCGAGCCGTGTCTGTCTACTCCTTCAGGGGTGGAGGCGGAGCAATAGAGCACCGAAGTCCTGACGTCACTGCCCTCTACTATCAGTAGAGGGCGCCAGTCCCATGGTTCGTGTATTTTTTTATAAGCATTGTACTCTCCATAGGGGGATTTTAGATCGCCTCATATAAGAACTGTGTTTGAAAAATAAACCGATCACCCCGGCCTTTTCACTCATATGGATATGAAGCATTGACTGAAGGTGGAAATGTACAAATATACCCAAAGAGTAACAAAATAAGCGTTAGAAACGAGCCAAACAACCCAGAGACTACATTTCCGGGTAGGCTGCATCTGCCCGCAGCCCGTCGCACAACAGAAACTGAACGTTAATTACGTTTATTTTAATTTTAATTTTATTGATATATAATGTATCGTGGTTAGTACGAGTCGAGTCACCACCAGCTGAGCTTACGTCAACGAGGAATCTCAGGAACGCAATATGTTGACAGCAGGGCGTGACGTATATGCTCAGCGACATTGCATTCATATGTAGTTTCAAGGCTTTTGCGGTCACATTAATTCCATTTTCTCTAGAAACTGGCTGTATCAAATATGAATGGACATCATTGACGACGCACAGCCACTCCCCTGACAGAAACGCCGGGGTGGTCGGTTTATTTTTCAAACACAGTTCTTATATGAAGCGACATAAAATCGCCCTATGGAGATTTCAATACAAATAAAAAACCTATAAACCTGTGTGTTGGTGCCCTCTACTGAAAGTGACGTCAGACTTCGGTGCTCTATGGGAGAGTCAGACACGCAGCTATACATCTCCTTACAACCGTACTCTACCGGATTTTCAATGAAAGTGGTTGTTTCACCATGTTTGCGGATTTATGAGAAATATAATAATCGGCCGTTTTTTTCGATTATTTGTTTTTAGCACCGATACCGATATTAATTAAAATCATGAATATCGAAGCCACTAGTAGGGTTGTCGAATTTTTGGTTGTTGATCAGAATTCGGGGGCAGTCACGTCATTTTCAAATGATCGGAATCGGATCGGCAGCAAAAAAACGTGATTTGGACAGCCGAAATAGGAACGCGTTCGTGAATTATCGTTCTTTGAACGTGTTCGGGTACAACACTGATGAGTAGCACGGCTTGGGTGTGGCAAGTCATGCAGTAACTGGGAGCTGATGGTAGGTGTTGCTGTAAGTACTGGGAGCGGGGACCGCATGTAATTCAGACATGCATCTGCATGTCGGACTAGCGTCTAGGTTAGGAGATGAGGTGGGTTGGCATTTGTCGGACCAATGACTAGTCTGAACAACGTACTGCACCCTGATGGTAGGTGCTGTTGTAAGTACTGGGAGCTGATGGTAGGTGTTGTAAGTACTGGGAGTTGATGGTAGGTGTTGTAAGTACTGGGAGTTGATGGTAGGTGTTGTAAGTACTGGGAGTTGATGGTAGGTGTTGTTGTAAGTACTGGGAGCTGGTGGTAGGTGTTTTGTAAGTAATGGGAGCTGATGGTAGGTGTTGCTGTAAGTACTGGAAGCTGATTGTTGTAAGTACTGGGAGCTGATTGTTGTAAGTACTGGGAGCTGATTGTTGTAAGTACTGGGAGCTGATGGTAGGTGTTGTAAGTACTGGGAGTTGATGGTAGGTGTTGTTGTAAGTACTGGGAGCTGGTGGTAGGTGTTTTGTAAGTACTGGGAGCTGATGGTAGGTGTTGCTGTAAGTACTGGGAGCTGATTGTTGTAAGTACTGGGAGCTGATTGTTGTAAGTACTGGGAGCTGATTGTTGTAAGTACTGGGAGCTGATTGTTGTAAGTACTGGGAGCTGATGGTAGGTGTTGTAAGTAGGACTACTCGGAGCTGATGACATTCCATATGACACATAGGATTGACATACTGTGGGTGTAAAGGAGGTCCAGGTTCATTGCTGAAGTGTAGAGGGTGTCTCATAGACGTGTCACTCTTCATAGACAGAAGGCTGGGTGTTGGAGACTCTGGTCGACGTCTGGAATCATAAAAAAAAGTATCCACAATTTGGTAAGATTTCTTCAATAGTTCTTCAACATTGATCAGAAAGTGATGATCTAAAATGGGGTGGGGGTGATGGGGTGGGTCTGGGTCTTGGGCTTAACTCAACTGGGTCTGTTTGGGTTGGATTTTAATTTTCAGAACCGTTGAAAACAAACATTTCCACGTCAAGGACCCCCTAATTGTCATGCATTTGACTGCAGACCCCCATCTGAGAATATGTTCTATTAATGCCATGCACTCATTTAAGAGAAGTGTGCATTTTATAATAATGTAACAGTGCAGTTTATAAGTAAAATAAAATGTAATGGAGGATTAACATACTTTGTATGTGGAGACTCTGGTCTGTGGATGTGATGTTTGTCAGCTCCCTCCTCCTCTCTCTCCTCACACTGACTCATCTTTGGTCTTCAGGAAACCTGTCAAGATTACAGTCGCACGCACACACTCAAAGCTGGACATAGGAGGGGCTAGCGCCACTCAAAAACGTGACCGGGAGTCGGGACATCCCTAGTATGAATATTACCAATACAAAGGCGGCTTGTGTAATTAGAAAGCCTTCTTTAGGACGCACTCTGATATTTTCGCTACAGAGAAGAGACTGGTCTGCATTTTATGTGAGTGCAGGAAGAGAGATGCAACGGCAGCAAAGTGCATTAGGCCAGGGGTTCTCATCTCAACCCGTGGGTCGCGACCCCATTATTTTGGGGGTTCCCCAAGTTATTTAAAAAAAATATATATATATAATATATATATATATTTTTGTTTTGCAACTGAATTGCTGGAAAATGGAAATTAAGTTTACATTGTACGTGGTGCATGTGTAAACTTTCCTTAATGATTATACCTGGTTTCAGTATTAACACCAAAATGTAAGGAGCATCGATTTTTATTCATTTAAGAATAAGAAATAATAATGTAACAGTGCAGTTTATAAGTAAAATAAAAATGTAATGGAGGATTAACATACTTTGTATGTGGAGACTCTGGTCTGTGGATGTGATGTTTGTCAGCTCCCTCCTCCTCTCTCTCCTCACACTGACTCATCTTTGGTCTTCAGGAAACCTGTCAAGATTACAGTCGCACGCACGCACACACGCACGCACACACACACACACACACACACACACACACACACACACACACACACAGTAACCATTTATTTATGTCAACACAAAGTAGAATGCATACAGGACACAAATATTATAGGTGCAGTAGAGTTACATTTACAAAATCATGGGATGTGTTTTAACTTTTCATGTAGGAATGTCAGTGACGTCACTCTGTACTCTATGGGTAAAAGTAACACTGTAACAGTGTCTGTGGCATTATGGTGGCTGCCAATTATAGCAGAGACAGCACAATACTTTGCCAGCCTTTTTACCCCCTTTTGGGGCATCCCAAGTTGTTGTCTGTGGGTATAATGTCCTAGTTGT